>NC_069725.1:11795446-12100446 GCF_027358585.1 Pangasianodon hypophthalmus
AGAGAGAGAAAACGAGAGAGAACGAGAGAGAGAGAATGAGAGAGAGAGAGAGAGAGCTCACCTGGATGTCCCCTAGAGCTTCGGTTGCTGCTGGACACTGACTGAGCGCACAGGAGCCACACACACACCAGCAGTGCAATCAAAAACAGCTTCTCACACATCTACTGATGGTAAGCAGGGGACCAGGAGAGAAAGAGAACGCTTAGTGCTCAGTTTGTTATCCAGCAGTTTTTAAAGCAGAGTATGTGTTCAAGCATGCACTCCAACAGCAATTCTTATTTCTAAAGTAATAAATACTTGCATACATGCACTGCTTTTGTATGAGAGAGAGAGAGAGGGAGAGAGAGAGGGAGAGAGAGAGAGAGATTAGTGTTAGTATGAATGTTCTTTGAGTTAATCTGATCTTGATCTTCACTCTCTCTAATATCCTGTATATTCATTTCTCTCCTGCTTCTTCAAATCACTTGCCTATTCATAGGATCAGATAGTTAATTAAGAAAAATAGAGATCTAATTTTAAGCTCACAGCTTCACATAACTTGGCAGTCAATACAAAGATGCAAAGAAGAGGGTTTTTAAATAATAATAAAGCAGATATTTTATTCCTTCTGAATTTAGTAAAGTAATTATATTAGAATAATGAACTGCTTTAGTACATATGTTGGTAGGCATGGTTTACAGTATATGTGTCTTGTATATCTTGCTTCAATAATTACAGAGAAATTTTAGATTTTGCCTAACTTAAAACTTTTACAAACTTTGACAGTGCTCAATTTTTTTTATTTATTTTTTTGCTCAAATATATATTATGACCCCCTCAATTATTTTACAGCATAGTACACAGGAGTATTGTACTAAATAGTACTGTGTGTCAAAATAGTACAAGGAACCATGATAATCAAAGAAAACCATGGATCTTACCTTCTAAACTCCTGTGAAAGAGAGGGAGAGAGATCTGGATGTTGCACTTTTAGTTCAGCATCACCTTGAATCCCTGTAGTGGAGTTAGAAATCAGTCAGATGTCTGATGCTGAGAAAAAGCAAAACTATTTTTGCATTGGAAATGCATGCTGGAAGTTGATGTAAAAGGTTGAAAAGCCACGAAAATAGGCAACAAGCGAAAAAATATGTTCACACCGCAAACAAACACGGATGAAAGTGAGGTAAAAAGTGACTTAAAGTCATTTCTAAGTTGAAAAAATGAGCTCGTGCAGAAGCAGTGCTGAGTCTCGCGCTTGTTGCGCGCGGTCGCTTTTCTCAGTCACACCCCGTTTGGTTCATGTACATACTGTACATGTGTGTGCGTGTGTGTGTGTGTGTGTGTGCCAAACAGGAGTCAGGTATCCACCACATGACCTGACCATCAAAAGAAAAATAATAAGAGTAAAAAAAAAAAGAGAAAAAAATATTGCCTTGAGTTGAGGTCTTGTTGTGTATTTTGCAGTGTATAATATCTACACTACAGATGTCTTGATTTCTTCTTGGTCGTGTGTGTGGGCGAGCCAGAGAGCAAGTTCACTTTAAGCCATCCTGTGCACGAGGCAGGATGAGCCTCTATCCATCGCGACAAACTTAATCAAATGACCATCTGCTGGAGCAGAGCTCTCCCAGTTCTTCCTCTAAAGCAGATTACTGTATCAGTGGGCGAGGAGAGGAGCACTGATTTACTCATCTGCTCCTGTTTCACTTCACACACCACTGACAAACTACTGCCATTAATAACTAATGCATTAAATACACTTCATAGTGTGAAATGACTATAATCTGGTATGAAGTGAAAACTTGTTAAAGAAAGATATAAAGAAAAAAATGTTCAGCTGCTGGTGGGTTTATAAGTTAAACCTCATTTGTATAAAGTTCTCTGCAATTATTGATACATATCAATAATGATCTGGAGTTGTAAACTATGTCCACAACCTGCATATGTACCAAAGCAGTTCATTATTAATGTAATTTCTTTACTAAACTTAGAAGGAATAACATGGCTGTTTAAGAACCCTCATCCTTCACTGAAAAAAAAAGATTCAGTGTTTCAGTAAATAAGACAAAAACAAATCTGTAATTTTTTTTTTTTTACACAAAAAAGTTAATTATTAATATTACTTATTAATTAATTCGTGTAAATATGTGGCTAAAACTCAAAGTAAAAAAACATTTTTTTATTTTACTTTACTGGGTTAAATTTACTATTATTTTGCAAGTGCTCACAAAACTAAAAATAATTGAACCGATTGTATGCTAATATGGGGGCGTGGTTTTGAACTCGATTTGCATACGCGGTCACGGAACTTTAAACTGATTTAATTTTAAGCGTTATGGATGGGTTGTTTTCAATATTTCTTGGTTTGTATCAGCTTTAAGGCGTATGTAGTATAATGTATTATTATGGAATGTTTTGAAAGAGCAAGAATATTGCTAATTTTCTTGGTTCACCCTCTTTGTGTTTCTCAGTCAGACAGATGGTGTGCACACAGTTCACGTGAATATGGTCTTTTGTTAGTTCTGTGTGCGGTTTGATGTAAGTGCTTTTACACATTTGTGATTTATGTTTTCCGGTTCTTAAGGGCTTTTATACCTGTAAAATAGTAATGGAAGTGTAAAAATTGTTTGATTTTTACATTGGTAAGATTTATGTAGCTTATTTAACTCACATTTGAATAAAATGTATGAATAATGCAAGAAAATTGGTAGTTAGATATAGTTACATTTCTTGTGAAAACAAAATATTACTTAAAATACACTTAGTTAATTACTAAGTTTTTTGTGTGTGTGGAAATTACCACACTTTTCTTGACTAAATTTCACTTCAGTAGTTTTTTCAGTGTTGTATTTACTGCCTGTTGTTATGCAAAGCTGGGATTCATTAGCATTACACAGTCGGAAATAAGGGCAGGCTACCAAACTGCACCTTTCCTTATTGCTGGTGTGCCATCAACGAGCCGTTGTGTAACTTTAGTATGTGTATTCTACCTGGTGAAAACCTTTAACGAATAATTTAAAGTAGAACTATTACTAAAGGTACACCACACACACTTTGCTAGGTAAAAGACTAGGCTACACTAAGGCTACAAAAACATGTCCCCTTGATGGTATTTTCCCCAGAAACAAGGAAAAGTACAGTTTTGTAACTTTACTGAACTGAGTGAAGCAGAGCAGGCTACATTTTAAAGAGAAATTTTTAAAAAAGTATATATTACACCTTTTGTGCAAAACAACAGACCTGTTTTTTTTTTTTTTTAACATTGTATTGATAAACCTCAATTGTTCAAACAATACTTTGAACAAATCCAAAAGTCTCCCAAAAGAGTTAATAAACGCTTATGTGAAACGTTTTTAAACATTTTAATGAATTCTTCAAATATATTTGTAATTTAAACCCATAATTTGTATTATTCATCTTTTCAGAGATGGGGTTACTTTTTCAGAAGGAAGAATTTATTGTGTATTGCTATATTTGGCGTACCTAATGCTGCATGGATACCACAAAACCTTTTTGAAAGTGTATGTAACACAAACTGATTTGCCCCAATATTTGAAAATGAGATGAACCTACACAACAACGATTACTTAAGACTTTCTCTTATGTGTCTCATCCGCTGAACAAGTCTCAGAAACAAAAAACTGACCCAAAAGCAAATCATTCACTTTTGGTACATTGTGTGTTATTTTATGTTGTCCTCTTGGAAAATGCAATCAGACTCCAAGCAGAGACACTGTTATACATCACTATGTGGTATTGTGTTATGTAGGAGTTCTTCTTCTTCTTTTTTAACATATCCACGTCCTCCCCTACAGTGAGTGTTCAGATTTTAAATGTAGTCCTCTTCTGCCTATAATTCAGCACCATGTAGAGTGTAAACAACAGGAGCCACTTAAAAAAAACACTGTGATCACAGAATGATAATAGAAGATAATCTGCTTATTTTAGGAAGCAGACAAAATAATCTTCACACTTTCATTGGGCCTAAATCTGCCCACATGAGCTTTTTAGGGCAGTGGTAGCTCAGTGGTTAAGATGTTGGACTACTGATCAGAAGGTCATGTGTTTAAACCCCAGCACCACCAAGCTGCCACTGCTGGGCCCTTGAGCAAGGCCCTTAACCCTCAACTGCTCAGCTGTATAAATGAGATAAATGTAAGTTTCCCTGGATAAAGGCATCTGCCAAATAGTGTAAATGTAAATAGTTTAATTTCATTAGGCCTTTTCCAAGGCCGCCTTCTTATATGAAGAAAGTTAATTGGAAATTGTCTTTTATAAAGGACATAAACACTTTTAACTAATAAAATCTGAATATAGTTGAATCTATTTGTGTGCTCTGTTTCTTACTGGTAAAGATATATGGACAATATATGCAGTACAACTGCACAGAAAATTTAAGTCACTCTTACATTTTAAACATAAAGACTCCATAGGTTGTAATCTGTCATATAAATGTTAAAGTCAAATGAAGGGTTGACAAAATATTTTTACCAGATTGACATTTCCATAAGGAGTAATGATATTTTGAGGTTTTTCATAGCCTACTTTGAAATTTCATGAATAACAAATGAATCTTGCTCTATAGCTTGTCAGTTCAAAGTGACCCAACGTTTGCCTCTGAGTCATGAGCTCCAGAAACAGATCGGAATTAATACAGTTACACTACAAGACCATCATTAATCAGACAGCCATTAGTGAGTTTTTCACTGCTCTCACATGCCTGCTGGAGAAGAAGCATTCATCAAATAGTAAACTGGACACTCAGTTATTTACCTATTAGGACTCTGCTAATTTAAAGTGATTATCCTTATAAACAATGAAAGAATTATGTACATTTTTATTTTGACCACATATATGTATACATATCTTGTTTGCTGGCATAACAACTACCAATGCTACTTAGAAAGTAATACTCCAATGTTTTTCTCTAACTTCTATTTATCTTCGCTACCATAAGCAAAATGATGACAAAGAATTTTAACATTTCCTTGTACTGAGAAAAAAAGTTAATCCTGTTTACTCAAAATGTTTAATGAACAGTTAAGAAGTGCTTATGTGAAACATTTGTGTGGGACAGAAATGTACAAAAGGTATTTTTTATAATTCGTTAATCAGAAGGATGAATTTGTTATTATGCATTGCTATGTAAATCTGGAAATACCTAATGATGCATGGATACAACAATGGATATAAAAAAAACATGTACACATTTTTGCTGATTTGCACATTTACACAATAAAAGAAATTGATTGAAATAGATGGCTTTAGGTAAGACCTAATGTCTGTCATCCTAATCATACCTTTATTGTTAATGATATTATAGTTATGAATTTGCATTATATAGTTGTGCATTTTATACATTTACTGACAGAATGTAACAAATTACCCTTATGTTTCCATTGTAATAGAGTTTTGAGGATTTTTTTTCCTGTTTTTCCTACTACAGAGAAAATTTTTATTTGTGGTAATTGCACATATTGCCCAGATGTGGTGGAAAAATATTAAGCTGGAAAAATGTTTCTAATAGCATAAAGGGGTGTCTTGTAAAAGATACAGTAATACTACTGTGGTGATGCATGACAAGTGATGAATGATAAAACTGCACCTGTGACATTAGCGCCTGTGTTAATATACTTGCATGTACAACTGGAAGATGTACATACCACAAACTTTTGAGGGTGTGATATGCAATTACTAAAATGGGAAAAGTTTCTTCAAAAACCCCTGCAAAGACTTCCTTTTATTACAGAGCATTTTCACTGACAAGCATACAAGTGATCAGCGATATTTACATTTAAGCAGATGGACAAAAAAAAAAACTTTTTAATAAAAACATTAACCATCATTAAATGCTCAAAATAGACCTTCATCCCCAGTGTAGAATGCTGTGTGTGCTATTAATCTCTCCTTCACGCTCTCATGGTTTGTGAAGCTGGTTTATAAAATGAATCTTCAAGTGGCTGTAGAAGTGAGAAAGCTTTTCAGGAGCTTTTTAGGTGATTAAGAGAACGCAATAATAGCAGAACTGCTGCATTCATATACTGCAAAGTGCCTTATTTACACAATGAAACATATTCTTAAATATTATTCAATTTCATCTAATAAGGTCCAATACATCTTTTCTGTAAATGAGAGGCAGCCATGTAGACGACACCATTGGTGCAGTATTCTATTACTAAGGGGCTATTATATAGTGTCCAGGACTAGTTGTGTTCAGGATGTGAAGTTAAGCTTGAAGAGGACTGTTTGAGGAGTGGTGACATCCGCAACAGCTAACTCCTGTCCATCAGCCAATCCCAGCTCTGGATCAATCCAAACAAACAAATGCATAAAAAAAGAGAAAATATTCAGGGTCAAGTGACTTTTGAGTGTAACTAGAATGTAAAGCATAGTTATTCCATTAACATTCATGATTAAATTCATACGTATTAAATCAATAATTTTAATATATATAAAATTACTGGCACCCTTGGCATTGAACGGTAAAAAAAAGGTTATGGGGAAAAAATTCTAATTAAATACCTTACACTCACATTAAAAATGAGAGAAAATAAAAAAGAAAATCAAAACTTTTTTTCAAAAGATATATTTATTTTAACAATGTGTCACAATTATTGATACCCCTGCATTTAGTACTTTGTGCAACCTCCCTTTGCCAACACAGCATTAAGTCTTCTCCTATAACACTCAACACAGAATCTCTCCCAAAACAATTTACAAAACCCATCATTACCAAGGGTGCCAATAATTCTGGAGCTGACTGTTTCTCTCACCTTTTAAAGTTTTGCAGAGATTGGGCCTTGTTCTTTCTTCAATTGAAGCTACGGTCTAGACAAACAACATGCAAGTATGTTAATGACCTTTCAAAACCATTTCAGACATAATTTGAAGTTTTACAAACTCTTACCTGTAAGTAAAGAGTTTTGTTTTTGCCTTCAAGTGTTGCAGTGATAGCTGGAGATTTCATTTGCCTGAAATTATGAAACACCCATCAATTAATATGCTCCCATACGTCAGTGAAGGACACTGATATGGTAGAAGACATGCTGCAGTACTCACAAGGAGGCATTTTCAGTCAGATACTCCAGTACTTCCTGTAGTTTAGCAGACGGTGGGAATTGTAGCTTCTGAGGAACTTGACTACATGCCGAGCAATTCTCCTGTTAGACGGACATTGGCCAAAGACAGCAAAATACAATACACTTTTTAGGGACCAAAAGAATGTGCAGCTCTAAGTTGACTCAATCGTAATGTATAAGGATAATTTGCGAATGAAAACAGCAAGCTTACCTTTCGCTCTGCCTCAAAGGTGTAGGTGTACAAGCCATCCACATCATTAAACACCAGATAATTATTCAAAGGAATATAAGCACTGAAAAACAAAACCAAATATTAGTGTCTCATACAAACAGTCTCATAAAATGCACTCAATATTGATATGCCTTAAATGTGTCACCTTGTAGCAATCTTAAAAACTTCTGTAGCGCAAGCAGCTGCAAAAAACCAAACACAAATAAATAGATATAACAATAATTGCACATTTCACAGTTCTGGTTCACACGTCTGGTTCTACGGTTCAGCATTACTTTGTTCCAGACCACCACAGTGGTCTTCATCTGAAATAGTGAAGTTTTCCTGTTTGCTTGCTTCCAGTAGCTGGAGCACCCTGGGTGTTCACAAAATGTGTGAGAATCGCCGTACAGTCTCTCCAATGCCAAGGCCTGTGTGTATTCCCCTATCTGGACAATTAACTGCTGCCTGGACAGCAAGTGAAAAACCTGACAGGGCTACTAATCTCACACATACGGATTGAAAGTCAATTACAATAAGAGCCATTTGACACCTGAGCAGACTGTGCAGTTCATAGGCACGAAGACCATACAAGTCTTTTTGACAGAAAATAGCTGTCCCGATTGGAAAGGCGGTCAGAAATTTATGACAGGCTGCCCATATACTGACTTTTGAATGAATTCTCTGGCCATATACTAACTGTCTCCTTCTTGCATGGATAGACAGCAGTGACCCCAGAAGTATAACGAAGAATATTGCATCTCTGCACTCAGAGAATTGCGAATCCACAAGCTGGTACGGTTCATCTGGAACATCTACAGCAGTGTGGAATTCCAGCTTTTTGTAAACAGAGAGAGAGAGAGAGAGCTCTCATTGCTCACTGTGGTACATGGACAGGCAGAGAAAAAGGCTTTGATCCAGGATGCACTGGCAATTGATTGGTCAAATCAACAATTCTATGCCTTTCCTATCGCTGTCACTGTTCCAGATGACACTTCAGCCAGCGTTCTGGCCAAACAGACCATAGTTCCATCTGCTGTTCACATTACTAATAGGTCCTCATCGTCTTCGCCAGATTCTACAGACTGAATGTTGTTTCATCGCAAACCCATTTGTGATGTGTTTGAACAATCCTCACCCTTAATAAAACAGTATTAAGACTCTGAGTGATTATTATCCTCAATAGAGTGCAAAATCAGAATGCTAAGTGATTATCCTCAAAAAAAAAAAAAGAATCTTTATCAACAGTTATTTCTAGTCCACTAATTGGACTGCGTACAAATCTAATTACAAAGAGTACTGATATTTAGTATAACAGCAGTGGTATATTTCACTGTTTGAATCACTCCACTTGTCTGTGTTTGCTACATAAAATTCCAATTCTAGCAATAGCTCGCAACGCTCTATCCAGCTGTCGCCTCTCTGGGAATTATTTGCGCCGACGGAGCAAAATAGCCTACGGCCGAATCACAGCCATGCTGATAACAGCACTCTTGCTCGTGCAATATTGCTTAATTATCAGCACAGTGATTTTCATTCTAAATAGCCTAAAGGACAGTATCAACACCTTATGTGACTCACTTCCTCAATAGGAAAAAAATGTAGAGTAATTCACATTCTCAATAGAGTATAGTGTTTGCTCTATTTATGATAGATGCCTGGTGATGTGCAGCATCATGACGTATTACAAACCCTCATGACAACAATGATACATGTCCACACACAGTCCTGAAGGAAATCTCCACAGGGGCAGAAATAAAGTCCAGTAGAAGGTTCATATGTAAGCCACATGGGAGCTCAGTTCGACAAGAATGGCCGTAAGACAAGTGTGATGTAGCAGGGACCTTTTCGAGGTTACCAGGTGGGGTTAAGTCATTTGGCAACAACTTTGCTAGTGGTACTCAAAATCGATCATATAGGAAAACTCCATTATTTCTAAAAGAGACCACTTTGATGGTCTTCCACTCAGTCGCAGAACTACCGTTACATATGTAGCCTTGCAACGTTTTTTCCATTAAATAAACTGCAACACATTTCTACATTCAATAGCAACAAGCAAAAATATAATACAACAAGCATCATGTGTTTATGAAGCACTTTCATTTTGTTAAAGATTTATTAATAAATAAACATTTCACACCTAGTGTATTAACCAATAGAGCCTATTTTTGAGCATTTTCCCCACTTCTTTATACTATGCTCCAAATACTGCAATCACTACAGGAATTCATATTATCTGATTTTTTTCAGGAAATCACTGGCTATACAGATGTCATGTGATCTGGAAATATATGACTTTGATGGAACATTCTCTAGTTATATGGCTATTATTTTTTATTGATATTGTCTTGCGTTATCTCACAGGTTAGTCAAATAAAAAACTTAAAGGTGCAGCATAAATTAGAATCTAATCAAATTCCTAGAGGAACGAGGACACTTGTTAAAGCTCTGGCACACTTCACTTAGAACAAAATGGATATTACGTTTAAAAAAAGAAAAAAGAAAAAAAAAGATACACTTTTGTGACACCTATATGCAATAAACAATACAAAATAAAAAAAAATTAAGGTCTCCATTTGACTCAGTCTTGTATTATCTCTTATTAATACGTAAAACCAAAAGAATTTGGAAGATAAAATTGCGTATTATTAGGTTCAGTGATTCAGTTTGGGGTAATATTACACTCTCAGCACCTAAAAAAAATGTTATGCTATGTCTTTATGAACTATAACTATAGAGCTAGTGTGAGCATAATCCTCTGATGTTTTCATTGACATTACAGATTTGCACCTTTGACAAAATAACCGAAGATTCACAACAATATTTGGAAAAGAAAGTCCATCTGTTTCTAATGATATGCATCTTATTTCTGAGCAATAAATGATTCCTGAGTTATGAAAACCAAGAATACTGAGAGCAAAATGGCTGCAAAGTATGTTCATTGGATTCTAAGGATTAGGTTACATACTGTACTCTTTGTATTTTGGAATTAAAGCAGGTACAGAGAAACAGAGAGGAGCAGTGTGTGTGTCCTGGTCTGGACATACCTGCGATGACCGCATTGGTGGATGCAACAGCAGGGATAATTCGTTTAACCACACCTGAAAGACCAGAGCGAGAAACCTAATGAATCAGAAAGTGAACCTTGGAGCAGAGTACTTATGGTATATATGAATTGCTCATAAACTATTTAAAGGTACTACAGCAACTCAACCCCCAGCTTCCTCACGCAGTTACCTTGTGTGAGTCTGTAAGTGACTCCAGTGATGTTGAACTCAGCTGCTCTCTCCAGAGACTTCTGGAACACCCACTGAATGTGTTCAGGATTATCACCATCCAGAGCTACATCATCTGCACAGAGTTAGGAAATGCTTTCATTTCAGCATATCTCACTACATCTGTGTGCTTTTTCACTACTTACGCTGATTAATTCATTAGCCTAATTCACTGAATGGACATTTTTAAAGAAGATAGCCTATACTGTTACATATACAAGTGCATTACAGTGAAATTGTTATGAAGCCAAGGTGCATGATCAGCCATGACAGAACACCTGCAGCAGAGTGTGTTAAGGGCTTTGTTCAAGGGCCCGATACTGGCAGTTTGAACTCGCAACCTTCTGAACAGTAGTCCAGAGCCTTAACCACTGGCAGGTATTCGTTATACCTACCTTGTACCTAAACCCATTGGCTGTTGAATCAGGTACACCTATCAGACAGGCCACTTTGTTAATATATTGCATAAACCTGTCATATGAGGGCACATCTTGAACGATCCAATCACAAGTGGACAGACGAAATGCACTGCGGTTTACACTTGGCATTATGAATGCGTCTCCAGTGACCACTTGTGATCGGATTTTACACCATTTTCACTGAAGGAAGAGTTTCGCTCACATTTATTACATCAATATTCTTCTTCTAATGAAACTTATAAATGCTACAGGCTGGTTTTGTCTCTGCTGTTATAACACTGACTTTACCCATTAGCCTAGCAATGCACAACTCTACCGTTGCGTGCAATCATTACATATTTTCAGGCTAGGGCAATGATGCAGTCAATTAGGTGGTACAAAAAAGACACTATTGCTTTTACATTACAAATATTATGTGGATATATGCATCCCAAACCCCTTCTGGAAAGTGGTTTGAGCGATCGAATCACTATGCGTCTCTGAAAAACACTGGACCCTGTTCACACCTGTACTTAGCTCTTTGTACTTATGATCAGATCACTCAGGACCCATGTTAATGCCATGAGTGAACTGGCCTGCTCTGACTGCAGCCCATCTGTAGCCCTTGAACAATTTATCAGCCACACTCTACTCCATTCACCAATGCAAAAAGACCACCATAACAATAACGCACAGTCTAAGGTAATCATCTTGGTCAGTTGCCAGTCTCTGGACTGCTGATGACCAGTTAATTGTCTGACTTTTCTGAACCCAGCAGTGACACTGAGAAGCAATGCTGCTGTGCCTGATATGTCTGCACCAATGTCTCACACACTAGCGGACCAGGATCCCTGTTATGCCGACAATGGTCCACTACCCATATAATATCTGGTCATTGGTGGTCTTTTGGGATTACTTTCTACTGATATATCATACATTTTCGAGAAGACTGAAAATGTACATATCAACAGATTCTGCAATATTCTGTTAATTATTAAGTTGATTATAAATTTCTGAAATACTCAAACCAGCTCATCTGGCACCAACATCCATACCATGACCAAAGTCACAGAGATCACACTTTTTAACCCATTCTGATCGATGATGCGAACATTAACTGAAGCTCTTGACCTATATCTGCATGATTTTTTGCATTGCGCTGCTGCCACATGATTGGCTGATTAGGAAACTGCATGATTGAGCAGGTGTAAAGGTGTTCCTAATAAAGTGGACGGTGAGTATGTTTGGCCATATAGTGTATGTACCAGGCAGACATATTGTAAACTCTTTTTTTTGCATGATCTTATGCATAAGAATAATTGTGGCAAAATGAAGCGTCTGCCAGAGATGGAGAGATGGAATGTACTACCTCCAAATGGTTTCTCTTTGGGCCACTGCAGTATTCTCACATACTCGATGCAGTGCTCAGGCAGCCGTGGCATTGATGCAATAGTGCACATTGGGAAATTAATCTGGAAACACACAACAGAACCACAGGCACCCTCAGTCTCAAAACACTGAATCAAACATAACTACACATTCTATCTGAGGAAAAACTATTCATACTTTAATCAATACATGATTACTGGGTGCTATGACAACACTCTCATATATTAATATACATCAGGTTAAATGTTCTAAATTAAGCTTCAGTGGTGTGAAAAAGTATTTTTTCATTTTATTTGATCATTTCATTTACTGAAGGAAAATGTTATGCAAGGCCTATATCACCAATATAAAAAAACTAACTGCCTCCCTAAACTTAATAAATGGTTGTTCTAGCTTTAGCAGCAACAACACTGGACCCAAGATCAGGAACTAATGACAAGATCATGAAATAATGAAAATAATGGAAATTCTTCTTCCAGATTTTCTGACAGAGAGCAGAATTCATAGTTCCGTCAATTACGCCATGTCGCCCAGGCCCTGAAACAGCAAAGCATCCCCACGCTATCATAATACCACCACCATGTTTGACTGTTGGTATGATGTTCTTATTGTGGAATGCTGTTAGCTTTATGCCTGATGTAATGAGACTTATGTCTTCCAAAATGTTCCACTTTCCACTTTTAATCAGTCCATAAGACCATTATTCCAAAATGTGGAGGCCATCAATGTGTTTTTTTTTTTTTTTTTTTGCAAATGCGAGACGAGCCTTTATGGTCCTCTTGGTTAGCAGTGGTTTTCACCTTGCACCCCTTCCATGGATACCATTTTTGCTCAGTCTCATTCTGATGGTGGAGTCATGAATGCTGATCTTCTCTGAGGTGAGAGAGGCCTGCGGTTCCTCAGATGTTCATCTGGGTTCTTTTGAGACTTCCTGGAGGAGTTGACGATGCGAGGAATTTTGGCAAGCCAGACACTTCTGGGAAGAGTCACTACTGTTCCAAGTTTTCTCCATTTGGAGATAATGCCTCTCACTATAGTTCACTGGAGTCCCACAGCTTTAGAAATAGCGTTGTAACCCTTTCCAGACTGATATATTTGAATAACTTTCTTTCCCTTTCTTCCAGAATTTCTTATAAATCCCAGCATAGAGTGCTGCTTGCTGAGACATTTTAACATTTCACATTGCTATTTAAGTGATGTTTAGATTCAACAGTGCTGGCAGTAATCAAGCCTGGGTGTATCTGGTCAAATTGAACCCAATTATCAGTTAAATCTGGTTGACAGAGTAACTAAGGGGGCAATCACTTTTCCACACAGAGCCAGTTGGTGTTGGATAACTTTTGTCCTTCAATACATTAAATGACCATTTAAAATCTGTACTTTGTGTTTACACAGGTTGAGCCTGTCTTGTATTAAATTTAGTTTGAAGATCTGAAACAAGTACGTGTGACAAATATGCAAAAAAGAAGAAATACTTTTCCACAGCACTGGACCAGTTTATGCAAGAAACCAGGCTACCTGCGGGGGATACAGCTCCAGTGTGCAGTCTATACAGGCTGTCATTCCTGGCAAGATGACCCTCAGGTTCCCTTTAAAGCCTTCTGTACCTCCATCTATTAGTGGGATTATGGAGCTGGGATCCAAAACCCCATCTTCATAGATAAGCAATGACAACTGAAGGGAGCACACACAAACAAGTGTCTAGCAAGATCACGCTACAGACATTTCATCATCCAATTCCACCTTTTCACTACAGAAATAGGTGATCTGGCTCTAAACCAGACACTTAGCATAGATTTACACGTGTGCACTATCATTCTTAATGCATTCTCAGTGCATTCATATTTAATCCAGATCAGCTACTGAGTTTGAATTAACACTGACATTGTAGCTGGAACATTTTAAATATTTGTGAATATGCAGATGACAGAGAAATGATGGGAGCTTTGCAGCACTTCTCACCAGCATTCCATTCATCCAGCGGCGAGCAATGATGGAGTCCAGCCCGCACACAATTATGTGGAATTCTGCACAAGAACCCCCCCGCCAAAAAAACAGAGAAGATGAAGCAACAATTTCTTCATAACAATATATAACTGCCCAATTAAAAGCCAGGCCCTGTTGGGATGTGAAACTTACGTCTGTAAAAAGATTCATCGAAATCTTGAATTTTCTTAAAGTGTCTAAATTACACCAGTTAAGGAAGCAAAGTATCAAAATACAGAAGAACAAGGCATTTATCCATTTATATACATTCCACTGCAACAGAATACATAAGCAGCCCGTCTATGCAATGAAGGATACGGTACAACATGACATCCTGGAACTCGACTGTTGATGAAGTCAGCTGCCACCTCAGCCTTGGGACGCCCGACATCCTTAGGCCTTTAAACACAAAAGCTCAACATTAAACCTGCTTACCAACAACTTTGATCTGAAATGAAGCAGTAGTAATTCAGCTGAATAAACTGAATCCTTGCCTGAAGAGGAATTGTCTGTTCAGATTCGACACGTCAATAGTGTCCATATCTACGACATGGATGTTCCGAAACCCTGACAGTGCCTAAAGGAGGAGGATAAAAATAACACACTCACTAAGACACACACACTAATGTTGAGCAGTGTGTTCGGTGTAGACCCTGGTTAGCAAAAGCAAATAGCTGAGATTTACATACACAAATGGTGTATTTGATTGCCTAACCCATCTTCTACCTGTATGTGAGCATTACCAGGTTTTTTAGTAGCTCACAGCCAAGACCTCCTGCTCCAATCACTAGAATTTTGCATGTTTCCAATAAAAACTGGAGTGTCTGCAAAAAAAAAAAAACAACAACAACACAGAAACAATAAAGCTATTTGCAAAAGATAGAACCATATTTAATTCAATTTATTGACTAAATCTATTAGTTATTCACCTCCTCGCTTGGTTCAAAATCAGGGTGCGTGAAGGGTCCAGACCTCTCCAGAAACTTCTGCACGTGGCTCCATCGCCCATCCCAATCACTGCTGCTGCTAACATCCACTGCCATTCTGGAGAGCAAAATCCGATTGCTTAATTTGAAATGATTTTCATCCAGGAAATAAATACAGACCAGAAACAAGTCCATATAACCGTCCAAATGAATATATATAAAGCAAACGTTCATGTTTGTCTACTTATGAATTCACATTTCCAAAGAAAATGACATTAACAGCATGTTCACCCTGTGTGGGATTGACCACTCTAAACTGCCCCTAGGTGTGAATGAGTGTGTGCATGCATGTGTGTGTGTGTGCACACATGATGCCCTGCGATGGACAGGCAACCCATCCAGTGCATACTGCACCATGACCCTGACCAGGATAACTGAAGATGACTGAATGAATGTTTAAGTGTGCAGTGTGTGAGCAGGCTCTGCACTCAGGACACTTTTGCAGTATTCTACCCCAAGGGCATCTTGAGATTCAGTGCAAGCATGCTGTTTAAAAGCGAAACTGCTACATTTCTTTACGTTTACTTGTTACGGGGATCATTTGTATTTTAATTACCATTTTCAAGGTAGTTTCATTTAGGTAATATTTTAAGGTATGGTTGCATGAAGGATGCTAAACCTAAACCTGTGGCATTGCTTCTGGACAAACCTGCTCAGTTCAACAGCTTAAGCTTGTTTGATAGATTCTGGAAGAACCACATGACATCATGGATTAAACAGTACTTGGGAACGATGAGCCGAAGCAGAACCATCCAACAAATTGCTGCCAACTTAGATCTTACACCTAATCAAAAAAGTAGATTTTTATAATGCTTTAGGAGTTATTATTAGTTTTGTCCATGAAGAATTTAAAAACTAGTGTTTTTCTGTTGCCCATTTTCTTAAGACCAGATTCCTTGGCGTTATTAATGCACAAGGTGTTTTCTTTTGCTGTAATTATGTACTCTTATTACAGTTTAATTCTCAGGATCCCTGGAGCACTAGTGGTTAGGCCTTGGTGCTGTCACCAGTGTGGCCCGGGTTCGATTCCCTGCCAGGGAACTGACCCCAGCCACTGGGGTTGCACAAGACAGTGCACTTCCAGTGCCGGTCCCAAGCCCAGATAAAACTGGAGAAGACTGCTTCAGGAAGGGCATCTGGCGTAAAAACTGTGCCAAATCAAATATGTGGACCAATGATCGGCTCTGGCGACCCCAAACGGGAGCAGCCGAAAGAACAACAACAACAACAACAACATTACAGTTTAATGCTCAGCATGGGGGAAAAGTTGCTTTCTTTGTGCACTTTATCTGACACTTTGCTATTTCTGCAGTTGTGTACACACTCGCGAACCTCAATTACAACATCCAGGATTAAATTAGCGGAAACAGGTCTCACCTAGATTTTACACCCAAGACTGAATTAGTGGGAATGGGTCTCGATTAGTTTTTACATCCAGACTTGAATTAGCGAGAATAATTCTATCCTCGACTTTACATCCAGACTTGAATTAGCGAGAATAATTCTATCCTCGACTTTACATCCAGACTTGAATTAGCGAGAATAATTCTATCCTCGACTTTACATCCAGACTTGAATTAGCGAGAATAATTCTATCCTCGACTTTACATCCAGACTTGAATAAGCAGGATTCCTCTGGATTTTGTTAGAGGTACACACTGATTCTGTTGTGGTCTGTCTGGCTTATTTATGAGTATAATATATATATATATATATATATATATATATATATATATATATATATATATATATACACACACACATACAGTTTCATATAACTATATTTAGTTCTTTTAGTGGAATGTACTCCCCCCATACACACAAAAATTACAGCAAAACAAGGCAACAATCGAGACTGATTTGATAGAATAAGACAAGATAGCTAACATTGGCCACAGTGCATTATGTGAAAATTCATCACCACTTCACAGAGCATTGACTAGCTGATGATTTCTCTCTGATCTGTGTCCAGGCCTTGTTTGTGTTGACAGCTGGTAAGCTAACGCTAGTTAGCCGTTAGCCAGTTAACGGCTTAAAATGAAGCACAATCCGGAACCAAAATAATTCACCGGTTACATTCCACCTTGGGGTTTACGGTACTACTTTTCCAAACTATATGGGTCACTTTTTAGCAATGTTTATATACTGAACTTAGATGAAAAAGGATGAATTTTCACACTCCCTAAGCTGTGCAATACTCAAACCTGCAGCCAGCGCTTAGCATTTCATCACTAACTTCTCAGGCTGCTCCTCTATTCTCTGTCTTTTCTTCGCCCTAAAATGAAAGAAGAAAAGAGGATTCAAGCACGTCCTTGTTACACCGGCTACTGGTCAAAATATCAACAATATCTGTCCCTAAAACAGTTCGTTCATTCAACGCTACTTACGGCTCTTCCCCATCCGCCATACTTTAGCGTTTCACGGTTCCATGCCTTCCCACAATGCTTTGCTGCTGGGGCGAACTTGAAGGTTGAACACAAAAGCCCATACTAGAACATAAGAGTAGTTAGTATTAATAGTAATAATATTAAATAGTATGTGATAAAACATTAACTGAGAACCGCTATTGGGGATAAATAATAATAATAATAATAATAATAATAATAATAATAATAATAATATTAAATTCAACTCAAACAACTGGTCAAACAATTTTTTTTTCTTGTCTACCACTAGTGGATAGTAATGGATATAAATAAAATAATAAATCCATCCATCCATTTTCTGTATCGCTTATCACAGGGTCGTGGGGTAACCTGGAGTCTATCCCAGGAGACTAAGCCAGGGACACCCTGGACAGAGTGCCAACCCATCACAGGGCACAACTGCACACACACTCACACAGTCATTCACACAATATGGACAATTTAGAGATGCCAGTCAGCCTACAGCACATGTCTTTGGACTGGAGGAGGAAACCAGAGTACCCGGAGGAAACCCCTGAAGCATTGAGAAAACATGCAAACTCCACACACACAGGGCAGAGGCAGGATTCGAACCCCCAACCCCAACCACTAAGCCACTGTGCCCCCCAAAATTATAAATAATAAGTAATTAATAATAAATAAATAAATAAATGTGTAGTTGAAAAATATATAAGTACATTTATGTATGAGCATAAGCATGCTGGATATTTTAGACCACGATATTTTAGCCCCAAATATGCTTGCCTCAACAACAAATCAACACAGAAATGGTTGCATGAACAAACTGGATGTTTTGCAATGGCCATCAGGACATAAATCCTAAAAAGTGCTATAAAAACCTTTACTAGATACCAAGTATATAAATACCATTATCATTCTAGCCACTACTTCCCTTTCTTTTTTGTCATGGGACCTCTTCTTGGAGCTATCTGCAAAACTGCTTGTGACTGCGTTTATAGTTTCAGGTACCCTGCCCTCCAAAGCTGGAGAGAGACTCCTGTCATCTCCCGTCATCTTTTCTTGGCTGCAATGAGTTTTTCCACATAACCCGAAATCTAGCGACCTGTGGGCCTGTAAATACGCGCTGCTAGCATGGTTGAGTGGTTCTCCCTTGCTCACCTGCTGGGAGGACACAGTAGTGTAGCAGACATGCTGTCAAGACAGCAGAAGAGTAGCACCTGCATGTTGAAGTGGTGTCACAAATCTGGGCAAAGTTTGAGAAGGCACAGGTAGACCTCTTCAGTGATGCTGAATTGACTCATTGTCAACTGTGGATCTGCCAGGCGGAGCTGGACAGTTTGCAGGGTGAGTACGCAATGGCCCACGACTGGCCTCACTGTCTACTGTACGCATTTCAGCCTCTACTGCTGATTCTGTCTATATTGAACAGAATTCAACAATCAGGCCACAAAGACCTGCTTGTGGCCCTGAAGTGGCCCACGAGATCTTGGTTTCTACTGCTGCTCTCTCTAGTGGTTGTAACACCTTGGCAGGTTCCTCTTTCAATAGATCTGTTGTCCCAAATTAACAGAAAGACTTGGCATCCTTGGCCAGATTACCTGCACATGTGGGTTTGGCTTCTTGGAGTGAAGTGCAGGTTGAAGACTGTGATCTAGCAGCGAGGGTTTACACTCCTGAATGCAAACCCTCACTTTGTGGTTGAGCAAGGGTTTGTGTCCAAAGTAGTATCACCTATTTTGTTAACCAAATGATTGATCTTGTAGCATTCCATGAGGGCAATACTGCAGAGCATTCCTTGTTATGCCCCATACACACCATATTGCCCTATCTGTACAGGATAGCTGCAATCCAATCATCAAATCAAATCACCACTCATTTGTCATGATGGAAAGACATGGGGAAATGAAAATGAATGAAATGAAATAAAATGAAAAACGAAATGAAATGAAAGCCTTTATTGTCATTGTATATCTCTATATACAACAAAATTAGGAGCACTGCTTCTGACTGGTGTTATAAAAAACAAACAGCTAACATTTGACAATAAATAGACTATAAAGTGAGTATACCATATAGTATAAAAGTATGTATGTACAGCAAGTATACAGTATAAAGTATATACAGCAGGTGACTAAGTCATAATATTGCACATTGAACATTCAGAACATTCTGAAAAGTGACCAGTGATAGTACTGCACATTACCCTCTACATTGGTGTAAACAGTTTAGTGTATATATATATATATATATATATATATATAGACACACAGAGCACAGATTGAAATGGAATAAGTGACCGTAGTTGAGTAAGTGACCAGAGATAGTAATTGCACATTTACATTCTACCTTTAGTGCATTGAGAGTTAGAGTCCTGATAAATAAAGTGACCAGTATTGCACACTGACATTCTACATATGATATAAACAGCAAGTGTAGACAAAAGTAGAGATTGTTGAAATAAGTCACTGTAGTTGGACATAGTGATCACCATGGCCTACAGGTGAGCCAGACACCTGATCCCTACTGTAACATGCTAATCTCTATGAAGATCTTCTTCTCTTCGTGAGCATTATTTAGAAGCGTGCTGCTCCAGGAAATCTGGGCTGTTGCTACCTGGGCATCAGCTTCTCCAGGTTTTCCAAGTTTAACACTGCCCTCTTCCAGTGGCATAAGGGTGGTGGTCATCTACGAACATCTTTCCAGTCAGTCCTAAGGTGGGTCAGTTCCTCAGGACATATTCACTGGCCTGGTGGTTAGGAGGAGTGAAATAGAGTACTAATTACATATGTAAGTATAAACTATATAAACTGAGTGGATAAACATGCTGATCTAGTCGGAACTTGGCATGAAGGCTCCAGGAAACCTATGTGTGTATTGAGTACATACTGTATTTATTAGGGATGCATTGCTACCTTAAATGCCATGTCATTTAACCATTATCTTTAATAGATAGTGTGAAGGTAGCCGACCTGAGCACACCGAGTAATAATAGTCATCATACTCATTAAAAGTGAGCACAAGGTGCTGTGAACTGCACTTTGACCCTCAAGCAAAGCGTACACCCTGGGGAAAGGAAGTGTGTGTGTCTCAGTGCTAAGTGCTCATAGAACTAAGGTTCTTCCTTGTGCAACAGTTTCTCTGTATGCTCACTTCACTGCTCCATGGTCCTGAATACTTAGTGTGTGAGCAATTAACGGCACCTTGCACACTTTTTTAATGAGCATGTTCACTGATACTGTTCTGTATGCTCAGGTCGGCCGTCCTTGCACTCTCTATTAAAGTTACTGTTTAAAAACATACAATACTTAATAGTATCACACAATATCATATGTTGGTATCAGACCTTTTTTAGGAGTATGAGTAAATGAGCAAGGTATCAGACTGATACCCAATACCAGTATCAGTATCGATGCATCCCTATTTATTTTTGAACGTTTTAATGAAATGTGCCGATAATCCTGGAGCTGTCTACACAGTGTATCCCTATCATAGCTGGTTTCAAAATACTTCTTACAAACAGAACGCTAGCCATCCTGTGACCCTAAATACATAGCAGACAATATCACACTTGCCAATTGGCAGGTCGCTATGTGTGGTACTAACTGCTGCTGAGGATGCTAGGAATGCTAACCGCAGCTGAACTAGTAATTCCCTTGGGCCTGTTGGACGTAAGAGACTTTCAGAAGTGGGTTATCAGATTGTAGCTGAACCCCAAACACTTCAACAAAGATGCAACCTTGTCTCAACAAGAGTGGGAGAAATAAAACCTGAATATACGCTTGAAAATAAAGAACACTGACTACTTTTTTTTTGTAGCTTAAATGCATGTGTATGTTTATTATATCTTGCATTCATATTATCCTATTTAGGTTACAGTAAAGGTTTGTGATATTTATCATCAGTCTATTGCTGATTTGATTGTGTAATCAAATATATATATACAAACAAAGAAATGGCACATTAAAATGCTCTGTCAAGATTTGTCTTATCATGTATTTTATTTGCATTATTTGAGATTACATACACTGTGGTTTCCAGGACTATTAAAAGCAGTAGTGACCTTCTATGTAACGACTTTGTTGATAACCTTCTTAAATTGGTATGAATATATATTACTGAACCCCCATATAAAAAAGGTAATTTCTGTTCACATATAGTTTTAAATTTAATTTTACATATAAATAAATGTCTGAGACATTTGTGTCAGACACAAGTGTCAGTAACTAGTGTCAGAGAATACTCTAAATACTCAAAATTCCTGTGATGAGAACATGGAAAACTTGATTATCTGTGGAAATATTAAAACTGACTGAATGAAATGAATGACTCATGAGTGACTACAGGGTGTCCCAAAAGTCTCCATACACAGGGGACTATGTACACCAGCACCACGTCGGTTGAAGTGAAGTGAAGTGACTTGTGGCCAAGTATGGTGACCCATACTCGGAATTTGTGCTCTGCATTTAACCCATCCACGTGCACACACACACACCATGAACACACACCCGGAGCAGTGGGCAGCCTTTTTCGCTGCAGCGCCCGGGGAGCAGTTTGGGGGTTTGGTGCCTTGCTCAAGGGTCTCACCTCATTCGTGGTATTAAGGGTGGAAGAGAGCGCTGGTCATTCACTCCCCCCACCTACAATCCCTGCTGGACCCGAGACTCGAACCCACGACCTTCAGGTTCACCTTCGGGTTGCAAGTCCGACTCTCTATCCATTAGGCCATGTTCTTCTTTCGTCAAAGGCATTCTTAAAGGCTATCTGAAAAAAACAATATAATATAAACTAAGTATGAACATTTTTGGAAGACTTTTTTTTGGAAGACTTTTTTTTTTGCTAAAAAGTGTTAATTTCCCCTATGTATGGACATTTTTGGAAGACATTTTGCTAAAAAGTGTTAATTTCCCCTATGTATGGACATTTTTGGGACAGACTGTATATTAGTCGAGTCAACCAAACTTTGTTTTTTTTAGATAACAATATCATTACTACATTGTCCTTTTAGTTCTTGACAGAGCTGTACCCTATTTCTAACCATTCTTAATATTCTGATAACAGATAAGGAATTCCACGTTGCTCCTTATGTGTTGTCCTTGTGGTCTGTTTTAGATTTCTGGAAGTTGTATATAGAATGAAGCTGATATTTTAGAGAGCAGGATGTTTAAATTGTTAAAACCTTATAAGTAAGTGGAAGAACAAAATATACCAAATATATGTTATGTGTTATATGTAAATAACAAATTAATAAAATATTTACACATTAGGGGTGTGTAACAATGCCGTTATCTGTATTTGTATCTGCATCTGTTTGTGCTCAAAATAATCATATCTGTTTTCATATTTGGATTTAAACTGGAAGAGGGCATGGTCTATACTGGAAGGTTTTTTTTTTAATGCTAACCCTAACACTATGCCCCAGACCTGCCAGAAAAAGAAGTATTTATTAATTCACAAATTATAACAACAAATATTAATTTGCAGAACTTTATTCAATTCCTCGACCAGATGCTATGTGGACCTTTCTGGAAAGCTTTCTATCTTCTATCTAATATGACTGAGTAAGCAAGCTAACTATGCTTCAAAACAACAACATCTTTCCCAACTCAAGAAACTGTTATACTGCCTACAGTTGACAACAATAATAACATTTAATCAGATTTACTTTGGTTTTTGGGTTTGTTACATTGTAGAAAGATGAGAAGAGGTTGCTATATATTTCATTATAACGCCCCAATAATTTTGTGAGAACATTTTCTTTTAATAACAGTAGAGAAAGATCATTTATGAATGATTAAAAACACATGCAATGAGCTTCCAATTTTTACATTTTAAAATGATCATTTTTGTAGAGAGCTCCACAGAGAAATGCTCCATGCACAACTTGTACTGTACAATATCTTAATGTATACAGTATATGATAATACATATAAATGACACTAAAGGAACAACCGTGAAATGTATCACACTATATTTCTTTGTCTTTTCATTTTGTCCTAAGGAAGCATTTGCACTTGACTGTCAGCAATAATGCTATAAGGTGTTTATTCAGAACTTGATTTTTGAGCGCTTGCTTCATTTCACCATTCTGTTTCTTTAGTGTTCTTGAAATTTCTACATCAGAGCTACAATCCATTATTGCATTGGTATAAGCACACAGGAATTATGATAAATAGCAACTGTGTATTTTGGCAGGCATTTTGGTAATCTTAAGTGCCATTTACTATCTGCTATCGACTGTAAACATTACCTCTGCTGTGTTTTGAGAGTTTGAGGGTCAACTGTGGGTATTTAAAAGAGCAGGTCCTGTGTCACACTCTCTGTACACGGCAACGATGGGCAAGGCAGTCCTGGTTTCGGGTAAGTGCTGAAAAAAACAAAACAAAAAAAAAAAACCTTTGATTAAGATAGATGCATAATTGTCTCTGAGTGTTGAGAAACTTAAAACTCTCATAATATTAAACCAAGATCACAACGTTTTTCTGTCTCTTTCTTTCTCTCACTGTACACCCAGCATTGGCCCTGCTGCTTCATATGCAGCTTGGTAAGTATGATGGTGTGATTTGTGAGTTTTTCTTGTTTTGTTTTTTTTTTTTTACTCAGGAACCAACATGCAACAACAACACTAACTGCTTTAAATACACTGCTGCTTTGTACAGGCTCAGCCTACATTTTATCATGCTACTTCACCAACTGGGCACAGTATCGCCCCCCTCCCACCATCTACATGCCCAATGACATCGACCCTTGCCTGTGTACCCATCTCCTCTACGCTTTCGCCACCATGACCAATGATTACAAGATTGCTACATTTGAGTGGAATGATGTGGAGCTCTACAGCCAATTCAATGCCTTGAAGGACAAGTGAGTGTGTTCTGCTGTTACCCTCTCAACGTTTTTTCACATATACTCAACGTGATAAACTGAACTGTACTATGTGGCACCTCTCTCCTCCTTTGTGTCTTTCTCTCTCACACATATTTACAGGAACGGAAACTTGAAAACTCTTCTGTCTGTTGGTGGGTGGAACTTTGGCTCCTCAGGGTAAGAACTTGAACATTAATTACAAAAGTACTAATCATACGGCATGTCAATCTGAACTAGGTTCTCCATCTTCCCACTAGATTTTCTGCCATGGTAGCCACTGCTGCCAACCGCCAGACTTTCATCAATTCTGTAATTGCTTTTCTGAGGAAGTATGAATTTGATGGATTGGACATTGACTGGGAGTACCCAGCCAACAGGGGAAGCCCGCCACAAGATCAGCAACTGTTCTCTGTTCTGTTAGCTGTGGGTATCTGATTTTTCAACACTGAAATTCATAGATATCAAATAATGCTGTACTTGATATACAGTACTGTGCAAAAGTCTTAGGCATCCTATTTTTTTAGTACAAACTTTGTTACAGATTTTTATTTTTTATATGACTTCTACATTACTGATTCAGTACAAAAACATTTTAGATTTCCAAACATTAGTTTTCCAGCACAAAATTAAATGTTACAGAAAAATGTTTGTATGTCAGTAAAGAAAGCAGCATATTACATAAGAGACGCTTTTCAGACAAAAAACCATAATGAAGGCTGCTGGGTTTTGCTGCAAAAAAAAGAAGCAAGTGTGACAGTCAAAGTCTCCAGAAGAACTGTGGTTGCTTCTGCAAGATGCTCAGTAAAACTTACAGCTCATTAACTTATAAAACTGAAGCTACTATTTTTTTTTTTTAAAAAAGCGTTACACCAAATATTGACTTTGTTTCATTTATTACTGTTTACTGCTCTTTATAGTATATTTTTTTTAATATTGAAACATTTAATTTCATTATTTTTGAAGGCATCTTTGCATGTGCCTAAGACTTTTGCACAGTACTTTATATTTGCTCAAAAAAGCATACATCATTCTTGTGGCATTGTGGTTAGTAGTGAAAATCGTGACATCAGACCCATCTTTAATTATGCGAAAAAGGTGTATCTTCTCTAAGCATTCTGTATTCCTTTATGCATGTGTGAGTAGGAAATGAGGGCTGCATTTGAAGCAGAGGCCAAACAGACCAACAGAGCCCGACTGCTGATGTCTGCTGCCGTCTCATCAGGTCAGGGCACCATTGAGACAGCTTACCAGATTCCTCAGCTTGGACAGTGAGTCAAAGCCGTTTCCCTCACAATATATATTGAGCTGTTGGTAGCTGATGAGTTTGATATTATTTACGATCCTCTCCTCACCCAGGTCACTGGACATGATTAACGTTATGTCCTATGACATGCATGGATCATGGGATCCTTTCACAGGAGAGTGCAGCCCCCTGTACAGGGATTCTTTTGACAGTGGAAACTACATCTACTTTAATGTGGTACGTTTGTGGAATCAACATTCCAGTGAAAACTTCAGTCATAGTGGTAATAAGTCTGAGCCACTGGACATATGTTTAAATATTGAACACATTTTGCCACTCATCTGTTCATCTTCATCAAATGCAAACTGAAGAAGCCTCTCTAATTAATACTGCCTTCACATACCACTAGAAGACATGGGCTAATCATTATCTTTTGTCTGTTAGTAAGCATTAGTATTGCTACGTTTGAGTAATGACACTATTCATCACTTATACTAATCTGATGATGATCTTCAGGACTATGCCATGAATTACTGGAGTAACAATGGTGCTCCTGCAGAGAAGCTTCTTGTTGGGTTCCCCACCTATGGAAACACTTTTACCCTGACAAATCCTGCCAACCATGGAATTGGTGCTCCAATCTCTGGAGCAGGAACAGCAGGAAAATACACTCAGGAAGCTGGGGAATTGGCTTATTTTGAGGTACCTTGATCCACTGGTACTTCAGGCAGGTTATGTGTATTATGTTTATTATGTATGGAGTTTTCTTCCATTGCACATTTGCTCTCATTGGTTTAATCTTTTTTGTCTTGGTAGATCTGTACCTTCCTGCAAGGGGGAGCAACTGAGGTGTGGAACTCTCAGCAAGACGTGCCCTATGCCTATCAGGGAAACCAGTGGGTTGGCTATGACAATATCAAGAGCTTCCAGATCAAGGTAAACGTTACTCTGTTTAGTTTAACCTCAACATCATGTATAGATGCCTATGCAAATTTCTGGTTAATATAATGTTAAAAGAATAAAGCAAAGTTTTTAAAATGTCTCTGCAGGCTCAGTGGCTGATGAAAAGCAACTTTGGTGGTGCTATGGTGTGGACCATTGACATGGATGACTTTTTGGGCACTTTCTGTAACCAGGGCAAATATCCTCTAATTAATGTGCTTCACAAGGCCTTTAACCTGGACCAACAATGTAAGAATTACATTCTACAGGATTAATAATAGCGGTATCCATATTCTCTTTTTACTTAACCTTTCATAAAGGTTGCAAAATATGGCAAAATAAAATGATAACAACGAGTAGTGAAACATTTAGTGTCAAATACTGAGCTATTAACATGATAGTTTGCTCTCTTTTAAGCCTGCAGTCCTCCTGCAACTCCACTTCCCCCAATACCTGGAGTGAGCTCCACAACCCCTAGTGCCAGTGGAGGAAGTTCTAGTGGAGGAGGCTCCAGCAGTGGAAGCTCCAGCAGTGGAAGCTCCAGCGGAGGAAGCTCTAGTGGCACCAGTGGCATGAACAGCTCTTTCTGTGTTGGCAAAGCCAATGGTCTCTACCCATTCTCCGCCAAAAGCAACAATTTCTACGAGTGCAACGGAGGCCAGACTTATTTCCAGCATTGTGCAACAGGCCTGGTGTTTGACACAAGCTGCTCATGCTGCAACTGGAGCTAAAGGCGCAACACATTTATTAAATCGGTGACTTTACCCTGCTGTCTTGATTCCTCCGTTTTCTGGAAGGGTACCATCTTAATAAAAGAATAACAGTGTCCCACTGATTAGCAGGAAGATGTTTGTTGTGTGATGGGTAAGAAATACCAGATTCCTCTGCGCTCATGATTGTTTAATCGTCTGTAATAAAGCTTATGCAACAGCTCTGCTTTTTTCTTGTTTCCCGATGTTTCCTGCAGACACGTTCTGAAGAACTTCAGCATTTTAAATGCGTGCCTAATGCACTCTCAGGAAAAATACCTTTCCTTGTCACTAGTGGCACCTTTAATATCGATCTTTCACCTGGAAATGTGGATACTGTTTACCTTTAAAATGGTTTAAGGTACATAAATGGGCCATTTTTACAGCAAGGCTTTAAAGTTACACAACAGGCACCCTTTCTGAGTAAACTACACATAGCACATGTACAAAACATGCATCCTTGAGGTGCCCATGGAGGAACAGTTCAGTACTCCTTTTCATCAGAGTGTGTGGATAGTCCAAATATTTCATGATCACAGGATCCCAGTTTGGGATCTCGTAAAGAACAGTTTGGTCATCCAATCCTGATTTTACGGGCATCTTAAGCCTCTCAGTCCCATCCCACTTTTTTTACAAACACTAAACGCCTCCTGGCTGCAACAGGCCAGGCGCAATGCTCTCAATAGTAGCTGGCTAGTTGGTTAGCTACCATTCATCGATAGGCAGAACCAGGTCAATCCAGTCTGTGCTTAGCCAAACCAGATCATTTTCCAACCAAAACGTATTTATACTGTGAGAACGACACAGGTTTGAAGTTTCGCGGTTTCTTGCATCTCAGTATTATTCAGAATAACGTGAGGCAAGCGAGTTAGCTTAGCCTGCTGAAAACTACCTGGCTTGTACGTAGCTACATACCTTAGCACGCTAGTGGTTGCTCAGTGTAACCAAACCTGCCGCCAAATATCCCTCCAACATTACTGGGACATTGAAAAGTAACGTTACGGAATCAGATCTGCAGAATGGCGAGGCCTTCGAGGTACGTTGATGTTTTTTGTTGCAGGTTTTCACACACTTGGTGGTCAGCTTTGTTTTTTTAGGCTTGTAAATATTTGATAATGCAACTGCGTTAGCTGGAGACTTCGCACCTCTCCATGTTTGCTAGCAGCACGGATGCTAACCAGTTCCCAGCACCACTTAACTGCTAGCTGGTTAGCTCATTTACTTAAGTGGATTATTGGGCTTACTTTTGTGCAAAAAAAGCACCGAAAACATAATTTCCAGCCAAAAAAATTAGGATAAGCAGTGTCGCGTATTTTAAATGCGCTAAACCAACATTATGTACACGCAAGCTGTCTTCATGAGCAAAATACACGACTGTAATTGGCTTCCTATCTGGGCAGCTTCCAATTAGCTTCTGTTTCTGAATAACACTGAAACTGTCTAATTAGTCAAGCAGTGTCAACTAAGTGCAATAAATAAAGTGTGTATAATTATTATAATGTGTTCATTCGGCGAGGCAAGCTATGTAGAGACTTTAATGGCCTAGCTAAGTTTTGTCCGCGCTTTGCATGAACATGAAGCGCTGCTAGCCTGTTAGCTCCCCGCCTACTTCAATGGCGAAAGTACGGCTGCGTTATTAACACATTGATATAGCTGCATCTGGAGCTAACTGTTAGCTGGGAAGTAGTTCCTAGCTGGTTATTAAACTCTGTAACAGCTAGGCTATTGCAGCGTTATTAACACATGGATAAGTGGTTATAAATGAATGAATTCTATATGGGACTCGTAATAATAGTAATAAACACTGTAACAGTTTTTTGTGTTTTGTTTTTCAAACTACAGCTAAAGAATTAGAGGTGTTGCGGTTTCCCATTTTCACGGTATGAGAAGGTATCACGATATTACTCGACCATTTAAAACCACGCAAGCAAAAAAAAAAAAAAAAAAAAAAAAAAGAGGAAATCTTTCTCTTTGCTCTTCCTGGTAAATAAAACAAAACCAAACAAAAGAATTGAATCCCTTAATTATTGTTCTTTCTTATTTTTGAGAATAACTTTTCCATAAACCCCGTTATATGGTCAGTGTTTATCACATTGTTGTTATAAGCTGAGAGAGCGTGCCTGTGAGGAAAAGCGCCACACCAAGCTGAAAAAAAAAAGGTCTAAGGAGCATGGCAGGCGTGAAGACAGTAATAGACGAAAATGAGTTTTAATCCGTATTTTGAAAAAAAAAAAAATCACTGGTGAAGTAACGGTGTGCTTGAACAGCGTGACTAACTGTGAACACCAGCCAAGAACAGACCTGCGTATGAGTTATCATATGCGTATAAGTTTGTGTTCTCATGAATTACTTAAATGTTTTAATTTGTCCCTACAGGAATAAGAGGGTAGTTGATTATGCCCAGTTTCAAGAGTCTGATGATGCTGGTGAGTATGCCTCTTACATATCAATACATTTATGCAAAGCTCAGTAACTGATTTGCTTGTGTGGATAGTATAGATTAGATTTTTTTTAAAAAGCATGCAGATGAGCGTTTTAATTGTCTAGAACATTTAAGAACTAAATAAAAAAAAAATGGACCTAAAATCCATGATTTGGCACTGTTGCCCTCGCACAATCACTACAAATACCTATGATGTCTTACACCAGTATAGCCATTTATTCTGTTAATGAATTTAATTTTGATCAAAACATGGCAGAGTCGTTGATAGGCCAACATACCTTAAATGACAAAAATAAACCTAAATAATTGCTTGTTAATACTATAATCTGACTGATATGCAGTACAACTGACTACTAAAGTCTTAGTACTTAAGAAGGCTAGAGGTTAAGAATAAAACCCTCTATGCTAGTCACACACACACACACACACACACACACACACACAGGTATTCATGTGCCATAAGGAGCCATGTCATTTCCTGTGGTTCTCACCATACAAGTTATTGTAACTTTCAGCAACGTTTTCAAGCCACAGCCCTCATCAACATATCTTCCTACGGTGGAGACAAGGCTCATGCTTGGCACATCACTCTAACAAGCCAATAATAAATGCAGAACTAAAAAACGGTCATGTATTTCTGCCCTTTTAAAAAGAGCACACATTAAATTAATTTTCAAATTTGCATGCAATAAGAGACAATCATAAGACACAATAAGAGACATCATAAACATCACTGAATACACATGCTGTGTATGATTGGCGAGGGACAATTACATAATTATATTTCACCTAGTAACTGCGTAGTAACTGGTATGTTGTTGTTGTTATTATTATGTCTGATTAACCTCAGTTGTTTGAATGAATTTAGATGAGGAATATGAAGGAGATTCTGACAGACCCAAGAAGGCAGTGAAACAGAGGTTGGCTTCTTAAATAAGAGTTCATTTTCAGTCATGATAACGTAAATATACTCCTTCACCTATGTGCTGCATGCTTGATTGGAGAGACACACATGTGACTGTTCTGTGTGAACGCTGATAATATTGCCAGTTATTTTGAATTAGTGACCACTTAGTAACAAACACTTCAGCATATTACTTCGGACACTCCTCATCTGTCCAAATAACCAGTGTCTTGTCTTTTGCAGTGATGAGTCTCGAATTAAAGACCATAAGAGTAAGTCAGGTTCCTGCTGCTGCTACTTTTCCGGGCATATTTAATGATGTGGCCATTGCTCATTCATAAGAAACCTTGTTTTCTTCTGTTCCAGAGGACTTCAGTGATGACGATAATGACTACGGCGAGGAGGAAGAGGATGACGATGGTGGTGACAGTGACTATGAGACTAAAAAGATTAGCAAGGGAAGGCAGGCGACCGCTAAAAGGAAAAGAGCTGCAGGTATCACCTATGACTTTTCTTGCTTAATTTACAGACTCCTTTCTGAAAATTAAAATAAAAGCTCATTTTACCAGTCCAGTTATGAATCTGGTCAGAGGACGTGCTAAATAGTATAGTATTAAGAGTTAATTCCATGTACGTGTAAGTGAGGAATGAGGGTGTGTATATTCTCAGTGTGTTTATTGTATATTTTGGATGTGATTATTTATGAACGTTAGATGACAGTGATGACGATGAGAAGGTTGTGAGGAAGAAGGGCCGGCAGGTGCGGCAGGCTGCTAGTAAAGCAGCCTCTAAACAGAGGGAGATTCTTCTTGGGGACGGAGGCAGTGAAGAAGAGGAGGGGGAGGAAGAGGAAGATGAAGATGACAGTGATGTTTATACAGGAGGTGCCAATATTTTTCATGCATTGTACAGCCAAGTAAATGTGTCTGACAACATATTACAGAGCAAGGATACCTAATAAGTTGGTAGGATACTAATTGGAGCACTATGTTCCTTCTCCCATAGAGGATTCGGGCAGCGATGAAGATTTTATGGTGGAAGATGATGACGATGACAGCGACTACGGGCGTCCCAAGAGGAGGAACTCGAAAGTCAGCAGGAGGAGCAAAGACAAGAAGTCCCCAAAATCCAGAATAAGAACTTCAGGTACTAGCTACTAGGATAAAAGTTGTGTTATACTAAACTGCATCAACTTTACAAAGCAACATGCACATGTTCTGTGTAAACACATATATATTTTTTTTTCTGTTTTAGTGAGCAGGGGGCCAAAAAAGAAGAGAGGAAAGCGTCAGACTAAAGCAAAGAGGGTTGTGTCCAAAAAAGTCATCCCTAAAGACGAGGACGAAGACGTCGAGAGCCCCAGGGAGGGAGAGGAGGAGGAAGAGAAGGATGGGCAGGACAAGAAGAAAGGCGAGAAGAAAAAATCACCCCCAGCCGAGAAGGCCGACGAGAGCGCCGGAGAAGGGGAGGACAACGATGGCGAGGAGAAGGAGGGGCGAGAGAGTGAGAAGGAGAAAGGAGAAAAGGACGATGCCTCTGAGGAGGATGCTCCATCAGGCGAAGACTGATTGTCTTCTTTCTGATGGCAGAAAATTGTTTTACCCGTTTTTGTCTTTTCTTATTGTGGAACAGTGGAGTTTACTTTCCACACTGCTCCGGGTGTTTTGGATGTTTGTTTATTTCTTTCATCCTGTAAATACAATATTTCAGATGAACTCTCTGTGAAGTATCATCCACACTATTTGCAAACAGTACCTGCACCACTTTCTCTATATCCAGCTTATGGTAATCTGTATTAATGTTGAGCATTGCTAATTTACTCCTTATTCAGTTACAAATTAAAGAAAGTGGTGGAACATTTATCGCACCGTCAAGATATGTTTGATAGTGCTCATTGAGAAACATTTATGGCAGACTTGTTTTGTTAAAGCTCCATCACCACAATCTCTCAGAATACATAATTGCAGATTTAAGTATTGAATATTAGATCAGTGATTTGCTCTAATGCTGGGAACGTAGATACGCAAATGAATACAGTTACCTCCTGAATAAAATACAAGATTAGAAATACTGCCATAAGATATCTGGTTTTTGAGGGGAAACCTTATGCTAGTTCACCACATAAGCAAAGCTTATGATCTCAATCTGTTAAATGCTTTTCATTGTTGTGGGCAGGTTTGTTTTATTGTTAAGTGAATGTATAAGACTTATTGTCATCGAGCTGCTCGGTGGATTTGTAGAGCGCCAAATTAGCCACAATATCAGTTCAGTTCCAACATGTTACACGAATATGGAAAGTTTCATCGTCTTTAACCACAGACCACCACTTTCTCTGACATCAATTCTCATGTTGCGTGTAAACATCAATCCTGTTTGTTTGTTTTTTTTTCCCCACCACACCCCAATGTTACTTTTTTTCTTGAAATATAAAGACATGAAATTGGAACCATATTTTGAATTTTGAAACCATTTTCAAATCAATTTTGCTAAAAGCTTGTGTGCTGGAAAAGAGTGGACAGTTCTACATCACCTTGTACATTCTCTAACAGTTTAAAAAGATGATAACATTTAAAAGATGTTAACATTATGATGCTTTTACAACAGTTTTGCTTTCAACATTTCTGCAGCTTAAACGTAGCCTATAATTGCATTGTAGTACTGCAGTTCATGGAGTGGCATTACGTGTGTCGTGAGTTGTTTAGTTGGTGTGACAGGAAAGGTAGAGTGTACGATGATTTGGGTGTATGAATGTCAGAAAGACTGTCAGAAGTGAGCTAGTAACAACCTTATTATTGACTTTGTGATGCTTCATATGTGTATTTTTTAAGTATTTTGATGCTTATAGATGCCTTTCAGATAAATTATCTGTGGAGCCAGTTGGGTGGTGAAGCAGAATGTAATTCAGTTCACACCACCCTGAGCTTTCTCTGCTTCTTTTGTCTATTTCCATGACTTCTATCTTTGTCCAATTATGTAGCCTTTCAATCTATGATAATTTATCTAAAATAAAACTAAAATAAAAAACTTTGTTTTAATTGAGCTGATCTGATTTTTGAAATATTTGTTTTACAAGGAAAAATAAAATGTATCTTGCCTTTAAAGTGTTGTATGAGTCATATATATTTTTTCTTTTACTATTTTTTTTTTAAATTTAAATTTTGAATGGGGCTGTATGACAGTATCTGATGAAGCAATGAGTCTGGTACAGTATATACTAATGAATGAGAGGAATATATGGCATAGCCATGCTGATCAGCCATAACATTAAAACCACTGACAGGTGAAGTGAATAACATTGATGATTTGGTTACAATGGCACCTGTGAAGGGTGGGATACATTAGACAGCAAGTGAACAGTCAGTTCTCAAAGTTGATGTGTTGGAAGCAGGAAAAATGGGCAAGTGTAAGGATCTGAGTGACTTTAACAAGGGCTAAACTGATGGCTAGATGAGTGTGTCAGAGCATCTCCAAAACGTCAGGCCTTGTGGGGTGTTCCCAGTATGCAGTGGTTAGTACCTACCAAAAGTGTTCCAAGGAAGGGCAACCGGTGAACAAGTGACAGGGGCATGGGCACCCAAGGCTCACTGATGCATGTGGGGAGTGAAGGCTAGCCTGCCTGGTCTGATCCCACAGAAGAGCTACTGTAGCACAAATTGCTGAAAAAGTTAATGCTGGCTATGAAAGAAAGGTGTCAGAACACACAGTGCATCACAGCGTGCTGCGTATCGGGATACGTAGCCGCGGACCGGTCAGAGTGCCCATGCTGACCCCTGTTCACCGCAGAAAGTACCTGCACTGGGCACGCGAGCATCAGAACTGGACCACGGATCAATAGAAGAAGGTGGCCTGGTCTGATGAATCACGCTTTCTTTTACATCATGTGGAAGGCTGGGTGCTTGTGCATTGCTTACCTGGGGAAGAGATGGCACCAGCATGCACTATAGGAAGGATGCAAGCTGGCGGAGGCAGTGTGATGCTCTGGCCGATGTTCTGCTGGGAAACCTTGGGTCCTGGCATTCATGTGGATGTTACTTTGACACGTACCACCTACCTAAACATTGTTGCAGACCAAGTACACCCCTTCATGGGAACAGTATTCCCTAATGGCAGTGGCCTCTTTCAGCAGGATAATGCGCCCTGCCACACTGTAAAAATTGTTCAGGAATGGTTTGAGGAATATGACAGAGGTCAAGGTGTTGACTTGGCCTCCAAATTCCCCAAATCTCAATCCGATCGAGCATCTGTGGGATGTGCTGAACAAACAAGTCCGATCCATGGAGGCCACACCTCGCAACATGCAGGACTTAAAGGATCTGCTGCTAAAGTCTTGGTGGCAGATACCACAGCACACCTTCAGAGGTCTTGTGGAGTCCATGCTTCAACGGTTCAGGGCTGTTTTGGCGGCTCAAGGTGGACCTACACAATATTAGGCAGGTGGATTTAATGGTATCAGTGTGCCCAATATACAGCCCCTTTCCCTAGCAAATGTCCACTCCATAGACAAGTGTAAATGGTTAACTATACTAAGGATGAATTGCAAATCTAAAGGATCTGTTCTTCTTGTGTTTTCTATAGATACATAAAATGACAACTCTGTACTTGAATCACAAATATGTGGTTTGTTAAAGGAAACTCATGACGGAAGTATTATGATTTAATTCTTTTCAATATATTGAAAACAATATATTGTCTTATTTATCTGTATTATCCGATTTTCTGTATGTAGCATCTGAGAATCTTAAATCTGAAGCCTGAAAAGTTGCAAAGAAAGAAGAAAAGAGAATTCCAAACTGTTGTAGAAAGCCTCTATTGCAAAATAACTATTACAACTGAATTACACCAAATCCTGTAGTATAACATGTGTACCTGCTTGGTCATCTAACAAATCGGCATTGCACAATGAGACTTTGTGAACATTCTCCAATCCATAACTCATCTGCCAGCTACTTCCGAATCCCTTTGTGTAACTCCGACAGGCAATGTGTTGTTAAAATTTAACACTGACAAGTTGAAGCAGTAAGAAAACGAGTTCTCCGTTAAAAGTGTGTTGCATTAAAAGGAGTGTAACTGATGGAGAGGAAGTGAGAGATGAGTTACAGTTGTTAATGAGTGTCAATAATAAAAACACTCATCTGTAAAGGGCTTCCTTTTTTCCCCTCAATGGATATGTCTGCACTCTGTGACACCTCTACTTCTATCTGAAAAGATCATGAATTTGGATCTTTTTTTATGTAAATTCAATAATGAACTCATTTGTATTGGTATTGATAATGTTCTTGATGTAAAATACAGAACCACGGCAGCTTTACTTCAGCAGTGAATTGAAAAATGTTAGAAATTACTTCATTATTTTATTGCAACAACCTAGAGCTATGTGGCATGGTGGTGCAGTGGGTAGCGACTCACAGCTGTAGGATCTCTGGTTCGATCCTGAGTTTGGATTACACTCTGTGTGGAGTTTTGCATGTTCTCCTGAGTCTGCATGGGGTTCCTCCGGATTTTCCAGTTTTCCTCCCACCTCCTAGAAACATGCCATTAAAGGAACTTGTTATGCTAAATTGCCCCTTGGTGTGAATAATTGTACGAATGTGCATATGCATGTGCATGGTGGCCTCGCGTTCAGACTTCCCAGGATAAAGTGGTTACTGAAGACGAATGAATGAAACTAATTTTAATTAAAAAAAATCCAAAATAATTATTATTTTATTAAGGGATCTTAGGCACCTCATATATTTATGTTCACATTTAATACTAGCAATGTCTATGTGTCTTTTATCAATATGAGTAATGGGTTTACTCTCCAAGTCCTCCTGCCTTTAATAAAGCATTCATTTAGAGTCCCATTAGGATCTTTAAGTGATCAATAAGATCACAAAGATTTAAGTTTCCTTATTAATTGCTATTCTGCATCATTTTGTTTGATCTGTGGGAATAACAGTGATTAAACTGTAATAAAACATAATTTCCAGGTGGCAGTGTATGTATTTTTTAATATTTTTTTATACAAGCCAGATATGTCACTTTTTAGGATCAATGAATTTTATTTACTCACTAACAAGAATAAATGCTCTAGTTGTTTCAAATCTATGTAGACCACAGGAAGGACATCATGGCCTTCCAGTCTCACACACTAATTAACCCCGTAAGAGACAGGACTGAGGGACTGAACCATAAAATGTTCGTTTCTACTGAAATCCGATTTCAACATGATGCCATACATGAAAATCATTGACAGTTCTAGAAAAGCTCTGTTGCATCCGCCCTTTCAGATATTAACCTGAAATGTATTTCTGCGAATATGACAGATGACACCATCAAGGCTCTATAAATATTGAACATCTCCTGCTACTTTTTGACAGTCTAGACTTGAGCAAAGACAGTGTGAACAGGAAATCCGCAGAATCTTCAAAAACCCTGACGTTCAATAATTCATTCATTCTGAGGACAGCATGTTTGTTAAGGAGCGTCTTATTACACTTTTCAAACAGAACTGGCAGCACACACTGACATATTGGAGTGTGTTCTTTAGTTTTGGACTCTGTATAGCATTCCTGGGGCCGACTATATTAGATTTGAAATGTCAGACCAACTCAACGCTACAGGAGATCACTTGGGTTTTCTTCTCGCAGCAGGTCTGTCTACTTATTGGCAGTTCGATTGGCGGTGTTTTCAAGAAAACGTGAGTTTGTTGTTGCATTATGTATTTTGAATGGAAAATGAAAATTTCTTCCCCTCTAAAGACGTATGCATTTAGAGTTTATGAAGAGGCAAAGCAAACTGTACATTAATCATTTGATTGATTGTATGTATTCACAGTAAAAGGTCACCAATTTTGTCCACTATGGAGTTGGACGCACAATCTCAATCTCCACTCTATTTTTTTTTTAAATCTTTCACATGGTCACATAAAACAGTGGTACTTCTTCTTGTATTGATTCCTTAGTGTATTATGCTTCTGATCCACTATAGAGTTATGTGGTGTTATTCAGTGTGGGTCTTCTTCTTATTGGTAAAGCTTTTGTTGATTTTTTTTTATTTAAAAAGACAAAGGTTTTAGGCCTACACACTAAAAAAATCTAAATGTATCACCTTTTTATCAATGTAGAGTAACCCACTGTTAGTTTTATTTTCAGCATTTCTGTTATGCTCATGCAAATGTCCATTGTGTTTAAACATTAAATTTGTGGAAATATAATGCAAAGCCTGCAAAGATAAATAATGATTTTTTTGTACATTAATACTTTAATTGATTTCTTTCATGTTTGACAAGGTAAATGTATAGTATTTCTCTTTGTAAGGACCTGTGTAATTCTTACAATGCTAAAGTATCCTTTCAGTTTTTAATAATCACTGGGATTTTTTATGTCTAATGTGAAACCTGTTACTTACATGATGATCTCTGGACTAGAGGAATATGAACAATACAGATGTAACAGTACTATGGACATATAGTAATTATATGGGCATATATAATAAACTAATTAAGAACCTGCTCTCTCTCTCGCTCTCTGTCTGTTTCTCAGGTTGCTCAGTGCCCTCTCTGCTCTCTTCCTGTCCTCTCTCCTCATTTCTCTGATCTTTGCCATCATTCCTCTCTGCTACAATGTGCTGCAATTAGCCATAGCCATGGCTGTGTCAGGACTGGCGATGGGTATCATTGATACAATTGCAAACATTCAGCTGGTGGTTCTTTACCAGAAAGACTCTGCAATCTTCCTACAGGTGACATAGAGCGCATACACACATATCTATTGTACATGAGACCTCTTGAATTTCTTTGATAAAAATGATATATACATACATTTCAGTGGAAAATACAAAATTTTAAACATTAAGTAGATACACATCATATATCATATACACTACCATGAACTGTTTTATTCATGATGGAAAAAAACCCCTAATTATGCTAAAAAAAAACAATTATGCTAATACATCCCTTAAAACTGAGACAAATCTGTTTGATAAGTTATTCTATGGAATTAAATATATACCCTCTGTGCACACTGTTTGATTCATTTAAGAAAAACCTGTGACATCTGTAACTGATACATGTTTTTTCCTGCTTATAATTCCTTTGTGATTTAATAATTCATGCTTAAAGCTGCTGTTTAAATTGTGACAGAACTTTGTGAACATTCTCCAGGTGGGCAAAAATTGCTTAGACACAATACATTTTGCCTCACTGTGTCTTCCCTTTTCCTAGGCATTGCACTTCTTCATTGGCTTTGGTGCTCTGGTGAGCCCCCTGATCGCAGATCCTTTCCTGTCGGAGCACTGTCCCAGTATGAACAGCACAGAGGATGAGGCAATAATGCACCACTTCAGACACAGTCTGGCAGGCCTCAGGAGTCCAATACTTCTCAACCACTCCGAGCACTCTGAAGGCGTCGTAGAGCAGTCCAATGTGTCCTATGCTTTCTGGATCATGGCTCTGATTAACGTAGGATATCGAGCGATATTCTGTTATCCTTGCCTCCAAAAGCTTTAGGGAAAATTTTGGATAATGAAAAGCTTCATGGTAGGATTTAAATTAAGCCTTGAATGGAAAATCATGTCTACACTGAATCTTCATTTATTTAACAGTAAGGTTTACAATCAACATTAGGTTTTATGTGTTTCTCAAGAAACCTAAGAGATGATGAGAGTTCTGTCCTTGATTACCTGCTTCATAGCTTGTATCAACACCGACTGCCTTCCCGGTAGACTGCACTGGGAAATTCTGGCGTAACATATTACCTTTTCATTTTGTCTATTGCAGCAAAGAGAAACTGACAACAAGACAAATAAAGGTGTCTATGTACAGTACACAGACAGAAATTGCAAGACAAGGCAGCTGAAACAAACTAAACCCAGTTGAGAACAATAATCATGGGACGTTATTAGGGTGCAGTTGGAGCTAAAGAAAACAGGAACCAGGCAGGATGGTGGAATTGGGCTGGAATTTGGATCATAAAATCAAGTCATATTAAGTCATAGCCTGTTTCTTTTGTTCCAGCTGCCAGTACCCATTGCAGTGCTTGTGCTAATGTACTTCGAGAAACTGATCCCATGTTGCCCGAATGGCTCTCCACGTCTTCTGGACAAAGATGAGCTGGCCATGGAGAGCAACACAACTGAGTGCGCAGAGGCACAAGAGCAAGAAGCTGGAGGTACAGATAAAGAACAGAGGAGGTTCTCCTGATGTTATGATGCTTAGGAGTTTCTGAATTACAGTACTTTCTCCATTTCTCCAGGCCATGGAGACCTTTTTAGCTGCTGTATGAATAGTAACCTGCGTGAGCTTCCTGCCTCGTTCTTTGGAGTCCATATTCTGGGAGGACTGGTCCTCTTCATGACTGATGGCATTGTGGTGAGCAGCAGTTATTAGTTACTGTATATTGCTATATACACTATATGGCCAAAGGTTTGTGGACACTTGACCACCACACCCATATGTGCTTTTTTAACATCCCATTCCAGATTTAGTCCCTCTTTGCTGTTATAATAACCTCTACTCTTATGGGAAGGCTTTCCAATAGATTTTGGTGCATGGCTGTGGGGATTGGCCCATTCAGTCACAAAAGCATTAGTGAGGTCAGACACTGATGTTGAGCTAGGAGGCCTAGTGGACAGTCGGCATTCCAGCTCATTCCAAAAGTGTTTAGTGGGGTTGCGGTCGGGGTTCTGTGCAGGCCACTTGAGTTCTTCCACACCAGCCTTGGCATACCATGTCTTAATGGACCTCACTTTGCGCACAAGGGCATTGTCATGCTGGAACATGTTTAGGCCCCTTAGTTCCAGTGAAGGGAAATCATAATGCTACGGCATACAAAGACATTCTGTACAATTTTGCGCTTCCAACTTCATGAAAACAGTTTGGGAAAGAACCACATATGGGTGTGATGGTCAGGTGTCCACAAAGCTTTGACCATATATAGCTTTATGAATCATGTGTAACAGACACTGACTCATGGTTATAGGGCGCCTATGCTGGTTTTGCGTACACGTATGCTGTGTCGGCTCCAATGTCACTGGATGCTAAAACAGCTGGCTATTTACCCTGTATCTTCTGGGCTGCTATCACTGGAGGAAGATTGATGTCCATTCCACTGGCCTATCGTTTCAGACCAGTGTACCTGCTCACGTTTAGCCTGGTAAATGTCTTGATACAGTTCTACATTTTCAGCTACTATGTACACACTTGCTACTAAACCATGTCTCTGTATCTGGATGTGTTCCTCAGGCTGGTGTAATAGTGACGGTATTGCTACTGCTGATTTTCTACACTAGTAGCATATTCCTGTTCGTTGGGACATGTTTACTTGGGCTTTTCCTCAGCAGCATCTTTCCATGCATGCTTGCTTACACTGAGGACATTCTAAACTACCAGGGTACGTCAACCATGTCTATATGTAGACTACACATCACTTTCTTTCTTTATTATTGAGGGCTGGATTTAGTGCATAAACTACTGTTTATTAATCATAATACTGAACTTCAAAGTGTAAATTCAAGGCCTAGCTCTAGATTTTATCATAATGTACTGCAGTTCAGTAACCTCAGTAGTTTTTATTTTTACTCTTATTTATTTATTTATTTAGGCTTTTGGTCTGTAAAATGCCTCTTACAATGGCTTGCATATTCATCTCCTTGAACGTTTCCACATTTTTGTAATTTTACAACCTGGAACTAAAATATACTTAATTGGGATTATATCTCAAATCCAGAATATGGCATAACCTGGCCTAGAGAAGTGTAAGGCAGACAGCGGCATATCCCAGAAGACTTAACTGCACCCAATAACTGTCTGCTTTTTTGTTTAATTAATCTTTGTGTCACAATAAAAAATTGCACCATTAAATGTTAGACATATTGTGTAAATTAGATGTTAAATCCCAATAAAGTCCAGTTAAGATCTAGGTTGTAACACTTCAAAATGGGGATGAAGATCAAGGGGGTGAATACTTATGCAAAACACTATCTTTTTAATACATTGAACATTTTGGGCACAAGGCAACAAACCCCCACACACCTCATCACTCTGTTTTCTCAGGATGTGCCACCACTGTCATAGTGACCAGTGCTGGAATGGGTGAAATGGTCCTCCAGGTCGTGGTTGGATCGGTACGAAATTTTTTTTTTTTTCAGCTTTTTTCGAGTTTTGAGATCATTTAGACTAATTATGTCTATGATATTGGCTCTAGATCATTCAGACAGAAGGCAGCTATAGTTTCCTCCTCTGTGGCATGATCGCTGGCTGCGTTGGATTTGCTCTCTTCTTTGGCCTCATGCTGTGTCACTACTTCCACAGAAACTACCTCAGAGGTAAAATGGCTATCTTCTGACCTCTACAGGTATCAAAAGCTTTAGTGTCTTAGAAACTTAATTCTGTATCTTCACATCATCTCCCCTTGCAAACAGGAACATCTAAAAAGACAGCTATGGTGGAGCAGCCAGAACCTGTGGTGGCTACATGTGAAGCTCCAGAGAGAGAAGAGGAGAAAGCAGAAGAGAAAACAGATGAGAAAATAAGGGAGAAAATAGAGATGAAAACAGAGAAGAAAAATGAAGAAAGCCAATAGTCTCTATTATTGTAGATTTGAGTAACCTGGTCCAAACTAATCCATAAATATGAAACTGCTGAAACTACTGGGAACATACAGTACTTCATCATCGAGTAGTAGTTCAGAGTAAGTACGCTACTGGGTCAGAGTGATATCTTCAAATGTAATGTTATGATCCAGGAGTTTTCTCGTAGTATGGCATCAAAGTTTAACCTTTCAATATGCCTGCATAATAATGAAAACATAGTCTTCTCAGTTACAAGCTAATGGCTAAACCTGTTTTCAGGAAATCTAATTTTGCTAAGTATTACAGGAAGACACTGGGAAGAGATGGAATAAACAATTATGGTGACCATAGGACATGCTTGTTCATAGACTCTCAGTGATTTTTGTCCAGTGAAAAAGCAGGAGTATCTTAAGATGCAAATCTGATTTATACTAGGGGCAATAGGCAAAAGTCAATAGAGTTGGATCATGTTTCCACTATATTGTATGTGCTATGTAGTCCAATCTATCACCCAGTCCACTGTTCTTTCAGAATTATTTATCTTATTTATTGTTGTGAAATGTATTTTGTAAAATATATCTGAGGAGTTTCTTGGTAGTGAATCTGGCTGCATATTGTCTCTAAAAGCTTGATGAATGTGGGCCTGTTATTCCAATGCAGCCACTTCAGAAACTGTTGCATTATCCTTTTGCTGGTCTGTAGATACAATACAATGGTTTTACTGTAATAAATTCTTTTAAAAAGATCTGACCTCACAATTGCAGAGATGCTTCTTCCTTCAGCTACTGTTATGAGATACATAAGCATGTTCAATACTTTAATATTGGGTTTAGAGAGCAGGATTCCACTTATTTATGTTAAAACAGTAAGCATACGACTTATCCCAGCACACAGTTGTATATCAGTTATGAAACAATAGTAATATATTCCTAACATTTCCCAATCAATTCCCAATCCAAACGTGGTGGGAATTTCACTACTTTCTATTTTAAGTCAATTTTATTTGTATAGTGTTTTTAACAATAGATATTGTTACAAAGCAGGTTTTCAAGAATCCAGATGTAGATTTTGATCCCTAATGAAGGAAATACTCTGTGAGGTGACATGACGAAGAAACCTTTAGAGGAACCAGACTCAAAAGGGAACTCGTCCTCTCCTGGGTGACACCAGATAGTGGGATTAAAAATCATTACAGTACACAGAAAAAGAAAGGAAAGAGTATTAAATTTATTAAAAGAATGAAATAAGTGGTGAGGAAAAAAAATCATTATTTAAAAAAAAACACATGAAAAAAGTTTTGTGGTCTGGTGAGACCTAAAATATAAATTTTTGGCTTTGGCACAAAGTGGTAGGTTTGGCAGAAAACCCAACATTGCTCATCAGCCTGAGAATACCATCTCCACATTTAAGCATGGTGGTGGTAGCATCATGCTGTTGGGCTGCATTGCATCAGCAGGGACTGGGAAACTAGTCGGGGCTGAGAGCAAAATGGATGGAGTCAATTACAGGGCAATCCAAGAAGAAACTCTGTTCCAGTCTGCAAGACACATTAGACTGGTGTGAAGGTTCAGCACATCAACCCTAAGCATACTGCCAAGCTTCATTAGAGTGTGTTAGAATGGCCAAGTCAAAGATTCTCAAGACAGATACCCAGTGGTCTCCATCCAATCTGACAGGGCTTTAGCAATTTTTCTAAGAAGGATGGGCAAAAATATCTGGATCCAAGATGTACAAAGCTGATAGAAGCATATCCCAGAAGACTTGTAGCTATAATTGCAGTCAAACGATTGACCCAGGGGAATGCCTGTGCAAAGTGCAGGTCTCTACTGTACACAGCTAAGTTTATCCATTTCAGCAGGAAGGTGAATCATCAGCATAGCAGTTGTTGGAAAGTGCATGTCTCTGTAGTATCCAGGTGTGATTATCTGTTGCAGCAGGAAGATTAATAGTAAGTCATCATCTCTGTGATGAAGAACCAGTAACAGCAGAAGTGAGAGCAGAGGAATCAAGCTCAACCAGGCCAATCCAGAAGTTTGGAGGATCCATAATCACAGCATTGCAGCAACCAGCATATCGTCAGGCACCAGGAGTGCACTATGAGTCAAAAAGGATGCATACTGTGATCACTGTGGACTCTGGCAGATCTACTGCAGCTATGACATCATAACTAAACGGGGGAGCACAGACATGAGGGCACCCTGGGACATAAAGCATCCCACCATGTCACTGCAAACAAACCTGAGTAATCACGCAAGGCTCTCTATGCTCACGAAACCCCAGAGAAACGCCATTTAACAAAATGTCTGACTAAACAAATAGGCTTTAAATCAAGCCTTAACCTAGGCTGAGTCCTGAGCACTAACAAGAAGAGTATTCCCTAATTAAGATTGAACATACAGGGACACTTATACATGGGAGCCTGCAGGATGGAGATTAAGAATAGTAGAGATCTTGCAACTGAGATATGACAGGCTTAATTCTATGTTTGTTGACCTTTTTTCACTTCACTGTATTTGACCACTGAAAAGTGTGGTGGTTGTTATTCATTTTCAACACTAGATGTCAGGCCTTGGATACTTACAGCTGTCTAGACAGCACAGTTTATGTAATGGATTACTTCAGTACTGTTAGTTATAAGTCTAAAAGGGTAAAGCTATAATTTTAGTTAGACATAAATGATGCTACCGTAGGCTTTTATTGCCGAAGCTTTTGCTCATTTGTTGCATAAAAAACCATGGACATTTATCCAACTGCAGTGGCTGAATGCATTTGGAGAACTGGAGAATATACGATCACACTGAACCTGTACCACAGTGAAATGTTATTATAGTATTATAGTATTATAGTAAATGTTAGTATAGTAACCAGAAGTTTGTCTTATTATCCCTGGGATGACTGCTTATTGACATAAATATTAATTAAGCAAATTAATGCTATAGCTACACCAAAATCTCATGCGAACCTTATTTTCATTAACCAAAAGAAAACATTTAGTCTCCTTCTAGATTTTTAAATAAAAGCTTCTGTTTATGTGAAATAAAAAGAAAACTGTCCTTGTGGGGATGCTAAAATATATATATGCACACACACACACACACACACACACACACACACGATAAAAAAATTAATAAATAAATCAGTATTCCTTGCGGGGCCACCAAGTAATAAAAAATGCCTATACACAAGTGCAAGGTTGGATGGCTTGAGGACATTTTTAGTTGTCCAACAAACAAGCCTTGATAGATTAATTGTAGTACAAACAACCTACAAATGACTATTTATTTAATTTATGATTTGATCAAGGGAGATCATTGTCTCTGAATAATGTGATATTGAATAGAGCAATTATCAGTACAAATGTTTGCATAGAAATCAGTTCACTTTTTAATATCATGGCACCCTAGGTATGTAGCACATATCTGCTATATTTTAGTCATAGCATGACGCCAGCCAAGAAGACCTTTCCAATGAATTGAGTATAAAACCACAATGTCAGTGCGCTTCCAGAATCCTGTATCCACAAGACCACATCCACCACAAATCAATCTTTTACACTGTGACAAACCAAGGCAGCCTATCTATCTCGCTGCCTCAAGGCAAACGCAAGCCTACATCCTCGGCTTTATCAGAAAGCCAATCTCACTCCTCTAAACAAGATAAATCAGGCCATGACAGGCGTGAGAATGGGCTTCAGCGGGCTGTGTGCAGGCAGGGAGCCATTCAGTCATTCAAGCTTTCTGGACTTTTCTGTCTCTCCCTTGCTGCTGCACTGGCTATCTGACCTCTACCCTGTAAAAGCTGATGATGCCGCTAACTCAACATCGTGTTCACAGAAAAAAAAACAACAACAACTCCATGTTATCTGGCTTAAAAAACTTTCTATACAATGGGATACCTAGAGCCTTTTACAATCTATAGGTTCTTGCAGAAAGGTGTGACAAAATCACCAGGTTCCAGGCTGGTATTTAACATACACTCTTAATATCTTCCCGTTATTCACTCTGGCTCACTAGAGGAAACTTTAATGGTCCTACAGTATGCAGAATCCTCTAGGAGATGGTTTCCCCAAGTAGAATTCTTTAAAAAGAACAGTTGTGCTTAGTTATAGTAATATTAATATTTTAGAAAGAAAGGTTAAATCTAGAACCCATATAGGTTCTTTACTTTTTTCCCTCTGGAAGAAACCTTAAAGTTTCTGTGTTGAAACCCAGAACAGAGTACTTAACTAGCAGAGTGAACCTCTTTTGAATGCTACCAAAGCTTAACTATCCAAAGCACCATTCAGTCTTTTTCTAATAGGGTAGCAGGCCAACCAACCCAAAAGCTCAAACGGTTTGAATTGTTTCCATAACAGTTTCACCCCTAGCTGTTACAGCCCATGCAGGATAAAAAAGGTTCCACAAAGATGCTACCAGTGTTCCTCTGTGACATACCCTTTTTAAAGGGATCCCATGGTTTCCTAAATGAGTTCAACCCTATGGGAACGCCAAAGCAAGCCTCAAGTATCAGACTGAAATGCATTTTTTTTATTTCAGAGACATCACTATTGTTGGACACTATTAGAGAGTGTATCTGTCTCACTTTCCAGACTCCATTGATTTTCCAGGTTGTCACTGGCTCTCAATTAACTCACCAATGAAAGGAACGGATGAAAGATTTAATGATTTTTAATTTGTAAACACTGCAATTATTAGCACAATTTGGCTGGCACTCAATCTCAATTTCTGTTATTCGCTCAATTACATTTGTATTTTAAGATAAAGGAAGGGAAATAAATATGGTCTTGTTTACTGATTGCAGATTTTGTCTGATGGTTTGAAATGAGGGGGTGAATTAACTGTCCATAAAGATCTGAGGCAGTGACAGATGACCTTTAACACAAGAGCAAGCCTGTATTTTGATCAACCTGACACAGTGGCTGTCAATTGAACAGCCAGATTTATGTGGGATGCTCTGATGGACTTGGATGGTGGTTAAACAGAGCAGGCTGGCAGAAGCGAGATAACATGGCTGTAGCCCTACAGAGACAATGCCCTTGTTTCAGTGATGAGGTTTCTTTGCTGTTTTCCTTTCAGGTCCAAATGAAAGACGAGGCATTGATAATCAGCTTCAAACACTTTGCACAAAATCAGCTTACCAAGAATTGGAGACAATGAGTAGACCAACATAAATAACTGAGAACAGCATCACATTCAGAACCTTTTAATGTCCCCTTATATCATGATTATTTCACAATAGGATTAAACCTATTAAAACACCAGTGACATAATTAGCACACTCAAACTGATTGCTAATGATTAATCATAATCATCTCATTTGATATGTAAAGGAGAGTGCAAGTAGTATCTCAGCTCTCGGACTGTCTGGATGGGTCTTTTCCCTGCTGATGAGTGTTTCATTACAATGCCACCTCACTTCAGGAGTCTCCATCCCCCAGCCAAGCCCCTGCTTAAAATAGAGCCCAGACAGCCTGGACCAAAGAACACTGACAGCTGAGACACACACAGACACACCACACTCTTCTATTGATATTAACGATTTGGAAGACTATTTGAAAGACACGTGTAAATGCAAGCAGCTTACAGAAGAAGTCATGTCATTTTGTATAATGTCAGTTGTGTTTATTTTGCTGTTTCCAGAGATTCGATTTACAAGATGCAAATGTGGTTCACACAGAATTCTAGGCTTCAAAGCAGACAGATACTGTATACGTATATGGGAAAATACAGACAGACGACAAATTGGTGGAGGTGGAGGAAAAAAATGGTGGCTCTGTCATGCTGTGGGGATTATTTTGGGGAAATTTTGCTGGCTTGGCAAAATTCCACTTGTTCACTTAGAGGCAAGGGTCACTACAAATCAACACACAGTCTTTCAACTGATCACCTTTAACCTATGATGAAATATTTCTAATGGGAGTTGTCTCATCCAGGAAGACAATGCTCCCAGTCACAGGACACGAGCATCCAATGAGAATAAAACTGATGTAAATGCTATAACTGATGTATATGCTATGGACTTAACAGTCACAAGATCTCACCAACTATAGACAGCACTCTCCAACACCATCAGGAATTCAAACAAGAGCACCTGAAAAACTCAAAACAGGCTTCTACTTTCTTTTCAAGCGCACTGTAGAGGTTATTCACAGATGGTTGTAGTACAATTCGATTCAGATGAAGTACTTTACGTAATGTCTACATCCTTGTTCTTTAGGTGTAAGGTAGACAGTTGGGTCCTGACCTGAGAAGCATTTGATAGCTAATGTTAACTTTGTTTTCATTCTCAAACCCCTCAGCATTCTTTGTAGTGAGCTTGTGGGTATCCATTTAGTGAGCCTTTGTAGTAATTCCATTATTCTAACTGCTATGATGAACCTTGTATTTAACTAGCTATAGGTACAGTTGAGACCAAAAGTTTACATACACCTAGGCTAAAGATATTCAATCTCTGTTTTTCACAACTCCACTCTTTTCATGTTACCATACATTTCTTTTGACAAGTCAGTTAGGGCATCTACATTGTTCACATCAGAGGTAATTTTAAAACAGTCACGTGGAGACAGATTTAGGTCAGGTTTAATTCATTATATCAGAATTCCAGTGGGTCAGAAGTTTACATACACCAAGTTGATTGTCTCTTGAAACAGTCTGGGTCATTCCATAAATTGATATAATGACTTTTAGAAGTTTCTGTTTGACCAATGGCATAATTAGGAGTTAACTGGGAGTGCACCTGGTGATCTATTTAAGAGTCTAACTTCAAAGTCCAGTTCCTCCTTAGGAGCAATTTCCAAATAACGGAAGGTACCACAAGCATCTATAATAACAATTGTATGCAAATCTAAAACTAGAGCTAAGGGGATTAGCCCAAACCTGTTCCAGCATGGCAATTCCCCTGTGCACAAAATAAATAAAGACATGGTGTGGTGTGGAAGAACTGGAGTGGCCTGCACAGACCCCTGACCTCAACCCCACTAAATACCTTTGGGATCATTTGGAATGCTGATTGCACACCATGCCTTCTCATCTGACATCAGTGCATGACCTCACTAATGCTCTTGTGGCTGAATGGGCAAATCCCCACAGCCGCACTCCAAAATCTGGTGGAAAGCCTTCCTAGAAGATTGGAGGCTGTTATAGCAGCAAGGGGTGGGCCAGCTCCATGTTAATGTAATGCAGTGACCATATAGTGTAACTCCCAGGACTGAATGAACTTTGGTCCAAAAGGTTCAACTGAACCCCAAGACAACAACAAAGGAACTGGTGAAGGATTTAGAGGCATCAGCTATCAAAGTATGTACAGTGTCTCCAGAAAGTATTCACTCTTAATGCTTATTTCTCTTTCTGCTGTGTTGCAACATCAAAATTAAATATATTAGAATAGGATTTTTCTGCTCTTTTTTGAAGTGACTCTCTACAGAAATAAAATAAACAAATTATTTAGCTGTCCTCAGAATTATTTAAAAATAAAAAATCTAAAAACGGCTTAATTGATAAGTATTCACCCCCCAGCTTTATGTTGTATTGATTTTGGCATTTTCTCCCATTCCTCAATGCAAATTTTCTCCATATCTCCCAAAGTAGTTGGAGGATGTTGTTGGACAGCAATTTTCAGGTCGTAAATCAATTGGATTTAAGTCTGAGCTTAAATCTGGGCTTAGACACAGTTTTCTGGCTAACTGGAACAGGTTCTCCTCAAGAATAGGCATGTATTTGGCTCCATCCATGTTGCCCTTGATGGTGATCCAGTTCCTCCTGCTGAAAAGCAACCCCGGAGCATGATGCTATCACCACCGTCCTTGATGGTAGGGATGGTGTTACCTGGGTGTTGGGCTGTATTTGGTCTATGCCAAAAATAACACTTTGTGTTTTAGACCAAATATTTCAAAATGGTTTTCCAAAACCTCTCAGATTTTTCACAGGCCAGATCTGTGAAGAGCTGATGATATTACTGATGCCTGCACAAGTTCTCCTATTTCAGCCAGCGAGCTCTGTAACTCCTTCAGTGTCATAGCTGACCTCTTGGACACTTCTATGACAGTTGTCCTTCTTGCCCATGTGTTTAATTTGAAAGGACAGCCTGACCTTGGTAGTGTCTGGATTGTGCCATATTTTTTCCATATTGTTATAATGGATTTTACAGTGCTCCTAAGAAGGTCCAAAGCTTTGCTGATTTTTTTTATAACCTTTTGCAGTTTTTTTCCTCATAATAACTTCATTTCAAAGCTTCACGAGCATTTCCTTGGTCGTCATGACAGAAGGACTGATCTGATCTACTGTTTTACTGATCTACTCTGAGACCCTGAAAAGTCAGTGATATTTATTGTGCAACCACAAAGTTGGACACAGGCGGATTTGAAATTAACACAGATGTGCATTGTTTAACATGTTTAATGTAATGAAGAAAATGTAAATGTAATGAAGAAAATTAAATACTAGCCCAAAATTAAACTGTTAAAGAAAAGGAGGGGAATACTTATCAATTAAGCATTTTTTAGATTTTTTATATTTTTAAATACTTCTGAGGACACCTAAATATTTAATTTTATTTCTGCAGAGACTCACTTCAAAAGTAGCAGAAAAAAATCCCATTCTAATGTATTTGAACTTGATGTTGCAATACAGTAGACACTGGGGAGTGAATATTTTCTGGAGGCACTGTACATCCACCATTAAGAGAGTCCTACATCACCATGGCCTGAATGGCTGTCAAGAAGCCCCTACTCCAAGATCAGCATAATAAAGCCAGGCCAAGTTGCTGGTTGATCATGAGGATGTAGATCTAGCCTTTTGTAGGTATGTTTTCTGGTCAGATGAAACAAAAAGTGAACTGTTTGGCCATAATGTATGGAGGAAAAGGGTGCTTTTAATTTGAAGAACATCATCAACTGTGAAGCATGGGGGTGGTAGCATCACGTTGTGGGGGTGTTTTGCTGAAAAAGGGCCTAGTGCACTTCAGACAATAGATGACATCATCACAGGAAAGATTATCTAGACATACTGAAGCAAAACCTCAAGATATCAGCCCGAAATTTAAAACTTATTCACAACTTGGTCTTCCAGCAGTCCAGTGATCCTAAGCACACCTCCAAAGCTGTAACAAATTGGCTTAAGGACAACAAAGTAGAAGCATTGGAGTGGCTGTCACAAAACCCTGACCTGAATCCCATAGAAAATGTGTGGACTGAACTGAAAAAGTGTGTCCAAGCAAGGAGACCCACAAACCTGACCGAGTTGCACCAGGTTTGATCAGCGCTATGTATGGAGGAAAAGGAAAGGAGAGGAATGGACAAAAATTCCAGCTCCTCAAGTATTGTGAGAAGCTTGTGGAAGGCTACCCGAGGCATTTGACTGAAGTTAAGCAATTAAAAGGCAATGCCATCAAATACTAACAAAGTGTATAATTTTGATCCACTGAAAATTCGATACAGCAAATAAAAGCTGTGTACTTCTCTTCAAGCATATAAATTAAAATTTAAAGTATAATAAGAGATACGAAAAGAGTAAATTCGAACTATGATAAACGATGGTGAATCACAGGTGAAAGGAGTAGCACAGTGTGTGTAAATTAGAACAAAATTCTAGATGCAAGAAAAAAAATCTACTGCAAATACAAATACACAAAGTTGGCTCATCACTACTAAAGCATATATTAGAATGACATTATAGTTATATAGTGGTATACTGTATAAGCTATTATGGGCATGTGTCTAGTATCCTATGTACCAAGTGAAAATGCAAAAAAATGCAATTGCAAATGACACCTGGTAATGGTCAATTAAAGGAAATATACCCTGACATCACACAACACCAACTTTCTCATACAACAGCAGCTGATATTGTTGATACTTTCTATACAATGTTCTTTCAGCCGCTCTGAGAAGAAAGCCTGGAGGTACGAGGGGGCAGCTTTAGTGTGAAGGCTGTTAGCAGTGTGAAGGTGGACTAACCCCAGTGCACTCATTTTCTCTCCTTAACTGCCACACCACTGTTACATGTTGAGTGCAGCAGACAGCGGGAGATGGTGAGAATGAGGAACACAGTATGAGAGGATCAGTTCTCTCTGCTTGGCTTTAGCTACTGGGTTGTGACAGCTTTCCGTGGAAGATGGAATAATAAACATGGGACAACTCAGACTTTGACTAAATGTTTTGGTGGCAGGACACTGCCACAGTGTCTTACTGCCTAGCGGAGAAGGGGAAAACATTGCAATGCATTGCATCATGGAATCTTTTGTTTGTGTTTATGTTTGTGTGATATCTGTGAGCCACAGTAAAGAATATATACATGGATATCTATGCAATGCAAGAAGTCAGGTTTTTTTTCAATGGTCATAAACACTGTAATGTTTAGATAATGTTAAATGTCTCTCTCCTGTATTTTCACAGTCTCTCTCTCTCTCTCTCTGTCTCTCTCTCTTTCTCTCTCTCTCTCTCTCTCTCTCTCTCTCTCTCTCTCTCTATAGAGTACGAGTTTGAGCCAGTGCATAGTAATGAACTAAGCTGGTGTGTCTATTTGACAGAGAGAGAGAGAGAGACTGAGGAGGGGGGCAAGGACAAGTGTGTGTGTGTGTGTGTGTGTGTGTGTGTGTGTGTGTGTGTGTGTGTGCGTGTGTACTGATGCAGTGAGAGCTGTGAGGATAAAGCAGAGAGCAGTGAAGGGATGCAGAGGAGAATGGAGGGAGCCAAATAACCCCTCTGTCTGTGTACTCTTTCACTCTTTCCTTTCATTTCTTTCTCCCTCCTGTTTGCAGGCGGACAGTCCTGAAGATGACTCACTGTGGAATTTTTTTCCAACTCAAATTCTTTGCAATTTCTCTCTCTCTCCCTCTCTCTCTTTCATTTTTTAATCCAGTAATGCCACAGGGTGTCCTAGAGGGCCCTGGAGAATTTCTGTAGAGAGGCATTTGAGAGAGAGCTGAAAAAAAGAAGAGTGGGACCGGGAAAAGAGGCTGAAAGAAGAGAAGCAGGAACAGGAGGAAAGGAATGTGGCTCTGAGGACGGAAGAGCACCTGCTGCCCTTCACAACCTATTTCCTGGGCTAAAGAAATGATAGCGAGGAAAAGGCCACTGAAGAGAAGAAAAAGACTGCACAGAGAATCTCTTTTCCAACCCTGACATGATGTACAGTACTTCTAAATGAAGTGAATTCTTCTCTGTGATGCCACATGGAAGTCAGTTTTGGGGGTACGTCATCAAATGTTTATATGTTAAAGGATCTTAAAATAGCTCACAGTTCTCTTTCCCTATTAATGAACAATCAGTAGAATGTAAAATTGAACTATAAAAACTCAGTACCTGATGGCTGTGCAGCTCAAATATCGGTTGGAGTTCTAGTCTCTAGTCTCAAACGGGTAGGGGGGGACATATAAAAGCACTCCCCCCTCCTTCTGTATTCTTTCCATCTAAGAGGCAGGGGCAAACAGCCAAAGCTAAAGCACAAGGGCTCATTGACGAAAATAAGAATGACGCTTGAAGCTGGGGCCCAATCTCACCCTCTCTTTTCCTTTCTTTCTTTCCTCCATTCTGCGCTTAAGGAAAGTTTAAACTCCTCTTTTTTACATTCCACTCACCAAGCCATGCTGCATGCTTCAAGGTAAAAAATTTTTTATATATATATATATATATATATATATATATATATCTATATATATATATATATATATATATATATATATATATATTAAGAATTAGGTATAATTGGCATATCTGGGCAGATTTTGAAATATATCTATTTCTGAAACACAGTCTTATACTCTCTGTCTGTGTCACACATGATCGCACACAGAAGATGTGGAAATGCAGGTAAGTGTGTTTTTTCATCTTGCTTCCTATTTTTGGCCGCAGCCCACCATCAACCTTTGTAATGAAGGAAATTTATATAAAAATATACTAGAATATGACAACTTATGACAGTAAAGTTCAACAAGTGGTAAATAAGGTTATAACCAGGTAGATTTTTAAGTTTAAATGTTGTTGGTCTTGGTGACCACTGACCATACCTTTACCTTCATTGCTTATTTTGACTGCAATCAATTTGAACCAAAATCTCAGCAGGTTCTTGTGTAGCCTAATAGCGTTTCTTCATTAGCACAATGAATTTGACTATTCTCCTATAACAGCATGTCCAAAAATGTTTTTTTTTTCTTATACCACAGCAATTTGTGAATTGGTAGCAATTTTTTATTTATGTAAAAAAATGTCTTACATTTATAGTTACATATGGAAACAAGTTAGTACCTGTTATCACTTAGGTTATAGCAGATATAAACAGTCAAACCCTTCTTCTATAAATTCTAAATAAAAATCTCCTTATAGAAAGCTTCACTATTTCAATGATTATAAATTTTTTTGTTTTTTCCCATCCAATCCAATCCATTTATTATTAATCATAGTTATTACTATAGAAGTGATAACATATTAGAATGAGAGCATTCACATAAAACCATGATTTGCCTTGCAGTTGGCACTACTGACAAACTGCTGTTATAGGAAATTAATCAACACTTTTTAACCAATCGGATTTTGAGAATTCAACAGCACTTTTGTCTAAAAACAACGTTTGCAAACTAAAAATAAACTTTTATAGCTAGTCTACTCTTACCAAACACAACATTAATGTGATTCATCTATGTACAAAAAAAGTTTACCTTCATCCATAACTATCTCCTCTTCTCCATGTCATGGTTTTATTCCGATTAAACAACAAAAAGGTTCATCATAGCAGTGTCCATCAGCTGAGCCCTTTAAAGACATCCATTTAGAAGGGACCTTTGAAGTGTGCTACTTCACATATTAATGAAACATGCCCTATATAATGTCCATATGAATACTTAAATTCTCAGGAAGGATTGGATCAGAGATAATAGACTCATAGGCAGCCAGAGATTTGCATAGGAAAGGCAATTATGGTTGTGTTACTAACATCAGGATCTGGGCTTAATGCACAGATGGAGAAGTTTGGCCGGCTTTCAAGATTAAAACATCACCTGTTTTTTTGGAGAAAACAACAATGAATTTAATTAGAGAAAGAAAATGTGATCATATTTGTTGAAGAGCTTTAGCCATAACAATAGTTTCCCACCAATTACAATTCATTTCATAGACAAAAAGCAGCCCTTTCTTGTCAACACAATTTCTTGCCAGAAAGCTTTTTCTTTTCACAAAAGCATCACTTTCCCATATCAACTGGTCTTTAGCTTCTGTAATTACATAACACAGATCTGCAAATAACATGAAAAGTCTGCTGGTAATGTCACATCTGAGTGAATATTTACACACTTTACAGACTGCAAAAAATGTCTTAAATTGAGAAAATGTCATGAAGGAAAACACTAAATTTAACAATCATCCTTGTTAGACCAATTTCAATCAAGTTATTGACTGGGAAATAATTAGATTTCTTCAAATATTCTTTTCTGTAAATATTCTTTAGGTTTGTTCAGATATTCTTCCTCTGATATCTCAGGATTTGATCTGCTAATCTGAGCACAAGAATGTTCTAATTGGCTAAATTCATTTAATATGATCATCAGTTCTGAAAAAAATATATTTAAACTATATGAATGTTAGCACTAAATACAAAATTCTTACCATTATCAAGGTCTTTAGCAATTACTCTGAAGCCACTTGTGCAATAGCTCATGAATATTATAATAGGATTTTGGAGCACTGTATAATATCAGATTTCTAAAAAGAAAATAACAATAAGTCTTATGTTCAAACTCCTTCACCATGTTTCCTTTGAATGTGTGTGTGCATACAAATGATGTGTGTGTTCTGTTCTTCCCAATCTGCTGAAATGATCAACGACCTGTATTTCTCACAGGACATATGCTCACTATCCACTTCAATAGGAACACCTGTACACCTGAACATTCATGTAACTATCCAATCAACCAATCATGTGGCAGCAGCACAGTGCATAAAATCAAGCAGATAGAGGTCAAGAGCTTTAGTTAATGTTCACATCAAACATCAGAATTGGGAAAATATGTGACTCCAGTTACTTTGACCACGGCATGATTGTTGGTGCCAGAAACTGGACAGGCAAAGCAAAGTTTTTCCAATCTTCAACGGTCTAATTTCTGTGATCATGTGCCCACTGTAGCCTCAGATTCCTGTTCTTGGCGGAGGAGTGGAACTCAATGTGGTCTTTAGCTGTTGCAGCCCATCTGTCTCACGGTTCAGCATATTGTGCATTCTGAATCTTCGGCATCATTCAGAACTGCCGCTCACTGGATGTTTTTTTGTTTTTCGCCCCTTCTGTGTAAATGCCAGAGACTGTTGTTTGTAAAAAAAATCACAGGAGATTAGCAGTTTCTGAAATACTCAAACCAGCCTCTCTGACACCAATAACCACGCTACAGTCAAAGTCACTTTTCCCCATTCTGATGTTTGTGGTGAACATTAACTGAAGCTCTTGACCTGTATCTGTATGAGTTTGACGATGTTGCTGCCACATGACTTTATGATTGGATAACTGCATGCATTAGGTGTACAGGTATTCCTAATAAAGTGGTCAGTGAGTGTGTGTATATATATAAAACAACATTATTTTATTCGTTGTGCTAGATTTTGCATTAAGCCTTCTTTAACTTGTTTCATTTTGCCTGATGGTTTTGTGGCTACTGTTTGTTGGACTCCTGTGCATCAGCACTTGCATAGCTTAACACTGTTTTGTTGTTTCTCTCTCTCTCTCTCTCTCTCTCTCGCTCTTTCTCTCTCTGCTTTTCCTACTATCTTGAACTTGTTTCTGGTCAGTTGATAAAAACTATTTTTCAGCGTCACTGTGCTGTTTCAAGGCTCCTTCGTTTCAAGCTTTTTTTTTATATTTTTAGACAAGATTCTCTTGTAAAATGCTTTGGATAAAGGTATATGGATACATGTCAGTGCAAATGTTCTGTGCTATATAATTTATAAACCAAGGAAACTTGAACTCAAAAAATTCTGTACTAAGAGTACTTTACAGTAGCCTCATGGTTTTGGTTTTAAAGCTAAATCAACTTAATATTCAACTTAATATATAAAAGCTTTCTTATAAGGTGGGTATAAGGAGGTCTGCTGCTACAGAATATGGCATTATAAGCTGTAAATACTTCTGTCCTTTGGATGCTAAGCCTACTTTGAACTAGAAGTTAGAATGCTGAGAAAATATTGACTTTATGATAGCCATAAAACCCAGTGTTATAGGTTTCAGTACATGCTGCCAACTTCACGTTTTTATAGCGTGTGACATTAAATTACATATACCACGGCAGTGGCACTACAAGTACTTCATCAAGTGTACTACAACTTCTTATACACAATTCTTAAGATGATTTCTCCTAGTTTAACTGGAAAAAAAATGTTATTTTCTCCTTGGTTAAAAACAGTGTTAAACGTAATTTAAATGGAATCAAGAGATTTTTTGTAACATCATTATCAATTACGACAAACCGCAAGTTTGCTTTTAACTGTTAGCACAAGGATGGGCTGATTATGTGAATCTGTTGAGCTGCCCTGGCAGCAGCCAAGATCAGTGAGGTCATTTTCAAAGTCTTTTGTCTGAATCAAAAAAGCCAAAAAGAGCTCTAGTGTTGAATTGAAAATGAATGTTTGTGTAATCCCCATAGCATTCACCAGGCCATAGCAACTGCAGAAAAAAAACCCTTTTGATTAGCACTGTACCTTTTATTCTTTGGGATGGGCACCATGTTGCATCAAAGGGTGTTTTGAATGGCCTGTGGGACCCAATGACTTTCAGTCAGATCTCACTACTGAAGCTGTAAGAGGAGCTCGGAGGTGGCTTAGAGTGATAAAAAAAAAAAAAAAGGAACCCTCTCTGAGGAGTTATTTTAAAAAGAATAATCAGACACAAACACTTCAAAACCTTTCAGCGCAGAAAGAAAGTTGAATAATTCTCATTCTTCTGTTTAATTATTCATGTTGATATGAGTTTTTTAATATTCTGAGTTGCCTGCAACTTGGCTCAAGTGGTTTATTCTGTATATGTTGACTGATAAAGCAGTGCAGTAAGACGCTCAAAGCAGAACAACTTATTGCCATTTTGGTTTATTGTTGTTGTTAAATGAATTGCTGCATCAATCACTACTGTGTTTTATGGCTTTCTATTCCTATGTGATTCTTTTAATAATGTCATGTAGGGTTCAAAGCCATTAGATACAGAGTGGCAAATCGGCAAGAGGAAAAGTGAGCTCAAATGAATTATTAATAGCTCTCAGTATTGCAATAAAGTAAGTCACACAAGTATCACAATATTATCCAGAGTTTGTTTAATTACTGGTGGTGACAGTTACATTTCAAGTACAGTGCAAAGGTTTTAGGCATATGTGAAGAAATAACGTAAAGAGGATATGATTTCAATATATATATATATATATATATATATATATATATATATATATATATATATATATATATGTATATATATATATATATATATATATATATATATATATATATATATATATATATATATATACTGAATATATAACTATAAAGAGCAGTAAAGGATAGAAGAGTAATCTGAAGATTTGCTGTGGCAATCTTTTGCTTTTAAAACTGCACCAATTCTCTTAAGGAACACTGCTGTGCAGTTTTATCATTGAAAAGGGAAGCATCATGGAGAACTTGTCCTGGGTTTTCAGTAGACTTTGGCTCCCACTTGCTTCTATCTGTGCAGATCCAAGACAAATCCAATGCTGTTTTAATGTGAGAAATAGACTATTACTTAACATGTTAGTTTCTTTTCTTTTTGTAATTTTCTTTTTCCTGACATCTTGTTGGTTTCATCCGACTGCTGAAGCCATTGTCCACAAAGTTCTTACAAAGCATGTACAGGATCTCACTGTCGAAAGGTATAGATTAGGAAAGGGTTACAAAGAATTTCCAAAACATTAGATGTACCATGGAACACCTTAAAGGCCTTCATCAACGAGTGGAGAAAATGGGGCACCACAGTGACATTACCAAGAACAGGACATTCCTCCAAAATAGATGAAAGAAGAAAACTTATCAGGGAGGTACTGGTTACTCCCTGCATGTGACAACAATCTATTGTATTCTTCACATATCTGGCCTATGGGGTAGCGTACTAGACAGGAGCCCTTTCGCATGAAAAACAACATCAAAGCCAAACTAAATCACCCCAAACCAGCAAAAAGTGTTACAGTCTGGTGAGACCAAGGTAGAACATTTTGGGCATAATTCTAAAAGATATTTTTGGCACTAAAACAAGATAGTTTATCACCCAGAGAAGACCATATCTACAGTGAATCATGGTGGTGGCAGCATCATGCAATGAGGCTGCTTCTCTTCAGTTGGAACTGGGGCTCTGGTCAAGATAGAGGGAGTCATGGATAGCTCCAAATATCAATCTATTTTGGCACAAAACCTGCAGGCTTCTGTTAGACTGAAGCTGAAGATGATGAAAAAAAAACCAACCCAAAGCATAAATAGAAGTCAACAAAGGAATATCTTCAGAAGAAGAAGATCAACATTTTGGAATGGCCCGGTCAGAGCCCAGATCTAAATCCTGTCAGAACCTGTGGAATGACTTGAAGAGGGCTGTGCGCAGGAGATCCCCTTGCATTTTAATAGATCTGGAGCATTTTTGAAAGGAAGAGTGGCACAAAATTGCCAAATCAAGATGTGCAAACTTGGTAGACTCTTACCCAAAAACACTGAGTGCTGTATTACAAGTATTAGTTTTAATATTACAACAAAGTATTAGTTAAGCGGTGTGCACACTTATGCAACCAGGATATTGTACTTTTTTTTCCTTTTCTTTACTTTGCCTAAAATGTTTCTATTTGTTTTTAACCTGAATTTTGCTGGTTGCTGTATCACATTAAAGGTGGAAAAAGATCTGACGTGATTTTTCTTGGTTTCAAAAAATTGCAGTTTTAACAGGGGAGTGTAGACTTTTTATGTCCACTAGACAAAAAGAAGTTTTCTCTGTAACATTTAATTTGTTTTCGGAACATGAATGTTTGAATGAATCTAAACTTTGCTCATTTCTACTGACACACTGATGCAGAAGATATCTAAGACAAGTTTTAGATAAAATACTTTAGGTTGCCTAAGTCTTTTGCACAGTATATCCTCATTACATTACAATAATGCTTTGTATCATTATGTCAAGTGTTCATCTTGATCATGCTGCCTTGACTTGTTCTGGGAATGTGTTTTTTTTTTTTTAAAAAAAAACTACTTTGCATTTTAATTTTTCTCATCAGCAAATTTAACTGCTGTTTGTGTTGGCCTTGCTTCTGCATTTAGCTGCACAAATGTAAAGAAGGAAGCACATTGAAGTTTACCCCCTTTTGCATCATGGTTTCCTAGGAGAACGAATGCATCCATTCAGTAAGAGAATAAATAGTGAAGGGGGAGAAAACATGCACAGGCAATGCATGCTGATGAGCGTCACAGTGGCTGTCTAATCTGGTCAACAGGAGAAATGTTGCATTTCCAGAATGAGGATAAGTATGATATATTCGGGAAGCACCACAGCAGAGGAGCATGGGGCATCTGCGCCTCCACTCCCTGGCGACATGAGGGAGAACGAGTGCAGTTGTAATGCTCAGCACGTTCCATGCTGGCAGATCTCTCTGGACTGTTGGAGCCCATTAAAATGTCTTGTAGTACAGGATAATCCTTTTGCTTGGAGCCGGGCAAGGCAATGCATCAGGAAGATATAAGCCTGATGAATAACCAAAAAATGCAGCTAAGTCCACATGGATTTTAAAGCCTGGAGTGTGTGAAGAATGAGAACGAAAGGCAATCCTTTCTCTCCTCTATGTGACACCGCCATTGTTGGGTTTATGTTTTGGATCATTTCTGGACACAGACTGATGTTTTAAATTGCTATTAGCCATAAAAATCTCAACCTTTTCTGTCTGATGTAATTAAATATAAATGCAAACCCAAAGTTATACATATACATTGTCTTGCAAAAGTATTCATTCCCTCCAGATTAGTACTTGGTAGAACCATCTTTTGCTGCAATAACAGCTTTAAGTCTACTGGAGTAAGTTCCTAACAGCTTTGCACGCTGTATGGGAGTGATTTTCACCCATTCTTCTTAGCATATTTGCTCCAGGTACTTCAGGTTGTTTGGATCTTGTTTGTTGACTGCAACAACAACAAACAAGGTCTTATCATCATCAGAAGCCCAGGTTTATTAGGTTTATTTATTAGGTTTATTAGAGCACAAATATATATATATATATATACACACACACAAATATATTTTAATAGCAGAGTTGTGAGTCACAAAGATAGTTATTCTAACAAACAAATAAATTCTAAATAAAAGAACAAGATTAACAACAACAAACAAATAAAAACAAACATTTGTTTGAGATAGACTATTCTAAGGTTAGGTTTAGAATTAGGCTTCTTCCTTTAGGGTAATTATTCTTGCACACAAAAAAACGAAAAAAGAGAACAACTGTTAATAACAAATATTACAAAATTTTAGAGCCCTGCTTGACGTCATAACAAATTGGCGCGAAAAATGTAAAAGCCGCTTTTCATGCTGCAGAGTCTCCGCCCTTAAAGACGAGTAAATACCAGAGCCTGGGGTGAGTTTACTGTCAAAACGGCTCAGGGATGTCCGAAAATATTGAATAATATTTCATTTAATATTAACTAACTAACTAACTAACTAACTAAGACATGCCTAGCTAGCTAACTAGCTATGTTAGTGACATGACTAGTTAGCTAAGAAAACAGTAAAGTAAGGTAAGCTAGCATAGCTCATACGGCTTGTAGCAGTGTGTCCTGTCTCACAACACCTGTTCTCCACACACACACACACACACACACACACACATAGCATGTCTGCTGGCTATCTGAGAACTTTCTGTGTACATTTGCTTGTAGGTGTCTGGTTTCCAGGGGCTTAAAAGAGCAGCAAGCCCACTTCAGTTCTCCTGCACCATTAGACAGAGTCAGTGTATATGCATGTGTGTGGTAGTATTTAAGGGCAAATAGTTTTCTAAGCTCTGCTATGCCGGTGTTTGTGGAAAATCCCACTCAGTTTTCTAAACAGCGCCTGAAGTCAGAGTTAATTTCGCATAGTGTGGAGGTACCGCCTGCAGACAGTGCAAAACAGCTTTATCTGGAGGTTTATATGAAGCATGTGGGGAATAAAAACAGTGCTGATTTCTCTAGTGATGAAGAGGAGCAGGTCCAAGATGGAAATGTAAGTTCACATTAAGAAGTACCATGGACAGGAAGATTGTTTATATTATTATGTATTCATTGTCTTGACTAGGGGTTTACTGCCAAAACTGATTCAAAAATAAAGGACAGATTCTTTTTGCAAACATAATCAAACTATTCAAACATTTGGCTCATTATTCAAATAAGCATGGAGCTTTTTGTTCCTGAAATTTCCACTCACATTTTTATTACACTTCTGAGATTAAAGTTGACTTTATATGTAGAGTTATTTAAACCCATTCAATTCAAGTGAGCAGTCAAAAAGCATAATAACTATAAGAATGCAATGCACAAATGGTTGTCACCATTGTAAAAAAAAAAAAAAAAATGCAGACCTTTGCTTCATGGACCCCACTTTAACAAGAAATGTGGCTCATAGTATGTGAAATGATTCATATGTATGTTCTTAATAGTTATATTACTATTTGAATATAGACAAAAACATACGTTCATACTGTGTAATGATGCTATAGTGCTTTACAATGTGATGACATGGGAAGAAAAAATGATTTGGCGTGTGGGTTGCAGTGACTTTCAGTCACCTGTCACTGCTGAAGCTGTAAAGAAAAGCTCGAAGGTTGATTAGACTAATAAATCTCCCCCAAATGCCTATTTAACACATTTAATGTCACTTAGACTTTAAGTAGGGGGTACACGCAGCATAAAGTAACTATTGTTAATAATTATGAATAAAAAGTTATTTATTTGAAAATATTTTAGTTTACATGCTGCCACCATATTGTATTCTTGCAAATCGTAACGCTATTTGTTTGTTCATTTACATATAACGTGAAACTTAACTGGCTACTGTGAAATTTGATTATTAGCTGACAAAATTAAGTTTGGCTACCAAAGTAGAGTGCGTTTCCATTTTTGTATTTTTATGTTTCGGGAACATGAGTTCAGAAGGTTGCTGCAGCTGTCTCTTATACATCCACCAGCCACAGAGTGTAATATCAGTTACTTGCTGTATAAATGTGTGTGTGTGTGTGTGTGTGTGTGTGTGCGCACCATGTGTGGCAGGGAGACCCTTGCACAAGGCTGGGGAATCTGGTTTATGCTTGAGAAGCCTCTCGGGTGTCGGATTTACAGTATATGATCAGCAACATTATACTGTCGCTCTGAAACCCAGCATTTCAAATTTGTTGACTAGTTACAGATCTACATGACTTTTTAAACAATTTGTGTCTATAAGTTTGTCATAGTTATGTTATAGTCATGTCTACTAGCTGCACTTCAGTGTAATTTGCTCGTTTAAGCAGATAAAATGTTTGAATGAAATATCCTGGTGAATAGTGTGTGCGTGTGCGTGTGCGCGTGTGTGTATGTGTGTGTGATCACACAGGAAGAGGAAGAGAGAGGAGAGGATTCAGACATGGTGGACCTGAGCTTACTGACTGATGATCAGTTAAAATGCAAACTGCTCCAGTATGGAGTCAAAGCTGGACCGATTGTAGGTCAGTATGTTCTGATGTATTAACCTAAATTCTTCTCTAAATATAATTTAGAGAATGATTTTTTTTTTGGTAGAGGTTAAATAGAATTGTAATCAATGACTACTTTTACATTGGATTTTCTGCCTGTAATTATACTTTCATACCTATACTATAATAAGTGGCCAGCTTAACAGACACAACTGAAGGGAAAAAAAAATAAAAATCAGTCTGTTGTTCTAGTTTGCTTTCCTCGTGCACTGAATTTTTTTGCTTTGATCAAGTTGTTGGTTTCACGTCATCGCAAATCGGACTTGAGCCTAATCAGATGTAGAGGTGGCAAAGGAAAATTGCCATGTTTCAGCAAAATGTTTCAATGCTCATAAAAATGCTAATTAAAAAAATAGCCAACACAACAAAACTCACTGAATTAATTAGTGAAGTGATTATTTCAGCACAAACATAAGAGCGGATCAGTTGAGCCAAGAGTGACAAATAGGACCCCGTTCATCAAATGCTGTGACTGACATGTACACTGACAAGTGATAAGGCTAGGGGATAATGCAGATGATACATAAGCTCAAAATAGTTATTCATTTCCATTGTAGTTTTATAACCTTTGATAAATTGTAAGTAATGTTCTTCTATAAATAGATTAGCTTACAAATGTAGAGGTAGACAATTGAAGAAGGTTTATTCCATGGCCTGGGAATTAAACTGTGTGTTGGTGAATGATATTACATGTATGGATCCTGACCTGTCTGTGTGCGTGTCTGTGTGCGTGTCTGTGTGCGTGTCTGTGTGCGTGTCTGTGTGCGTGTCTGTGTGCCTGTAGCTAGCACTCGAGCGTTGTATGAGAGGAAGCTGCACAGGATGATGACCCAGCACTCGCAGCACAGTGTCAACAATAAAGATGCTGCTGGGAAATACTCCGATAGTGAGGAGGAGGAGTCTGGTATGGATTATCATTACATTTAGTCCTTAAAGTTCATTTTTTACACTGTTACTACTTTTTACACATCTGAGATGGTTAATCGGGTCTCATCACCTGGCACATATACGATAAGAACTAGAGTACTCTAGAGTACTAAATGTAGTGTGACTATTGAGAAATCTTGGGGTTCTTGGACTGTAATTAGTTGAAAATTTAATTAATTTGTTAATATACTAACTACTTGTTAATACTTATGTGTTGTGTTTTTTTTTTTTTTTTTTTTTTTTTTTTGTTACAGGATCAGAACAACTTGGCCCAGAGAGTGTGTCCCATACTGATCCAAGTGTGACACCTAGTACGGTGGGTGTAATGTCTTGTATTCTTCTGTATAACTCAGACACTTCTTTGTCCTTTGTTCTTTATTTGATCCTTTTCTGGATCATGGACAGCAATAGCTGACAGCACTGACAAACTGACCGGGCTTAGTTAGAATTCATTAGTTAAATTTAGTCAGTTTCGTCAAGGGGTGGTAGCAGGTAGCTAAAACAATAACAAATATGGATATAAACCCCTTTGGTGTTTGTAAACAAAAAGAGATGCTCATGCAACCAGGCTGCAAAAAGACCTGAGTAGCCTAGCAACCTGACAGTACTTGGTAATAATCTGACTTGAAGAATCTATCAAGAATTTTACTTAAAAGTATTGCTTAGTTAAACTCATGTTCATGCAGTTACACCAAAAGTCAATTTTTGTTTGAATAAAATATGAGGAAGCAGAACCATATGTTTGCTCCAATGTCTCTTTATAGCCTAACATCAGTCATTAATCGAGCTTGTTTAAATTTATGTGGAAAATTAAAGATAATTTTCTAAGAGCAATAAGTTTTGTGATTGTAACCTGTTAAAAAAATGAGTCATTCTACAGCATTATAATTATGATGAAGATATTATAATTAAGATGAACTTAACTGTCAGTTTTGGTGATAGCAACGAGCATGCTCTCAAAAAGGCTATAATGCAGCATTTTTTTACGAGTAGTGTTAGAAAAGCTAGGCTTATATAACATATATAGGGGCTATCCTATTAAACATTTTCATCATAATGATACCTTATACAGGACAGTTAATTATCGTGTCAGTTTTTAATCTCTCTGTGAAGATCAGGATGCTTGTCAGGAGTATGTTTTGCTAAATTTGAGGTGTTCTTTTGGATTACTCTGGTCATCTGCAAGGTAGGCAAAATATGTCTTTTAGACAAGCTGCGGTTGTAAATGGAAATCAGGTGGATTTGCTTCAGCCATGATTTTATCACGTCATACTATGTGTGTGGTTTTCGTCCCTGCGCACTTTTGATCAGCAGTATGTGCAGTGTGATTCACCCAGGGAAAACACTGTCACTGTATTGAAGTGAAGAATTGAAAGTATTGAAAGTTCTGGAATCGACACATTTTTCATGTTTTAGAATCAAAATTGTACTAAATCATCCCCACTGCATGATGCTACCACCATCATGCTGCAGAAGTGGTTATCCACTGGAGTTCCATTAGAATGATCTTCAGGTTCTTGGTCACTTCCCAGGCTAAAATTTTGCTGCATGATTTTCTCAGTTTGTCTGGGCTCCATCTTGGTGGAACTTTTTCCATTTAAAAATGATCACAGACACAGAGTTCTGTAGGACCTTCAAAGCTGTGGAGATTATGCTGTACCTCAGCACAATCTTGTCTTGGAGGTCTGTATACAATTCCTTGAACCTCATGGCTTGTGTTTTTGCTCTGACATGCACTATCAACTATGGGCTTTATATATTGTATGGGTTTTTTGTGTCTTTCCAAGCTGTCCAGTGAACTGCATGTACCACATGTAAATCTAATGAAGTTGTTGAAACATCTTTTGAAATCATCCCATGAAATCATCATGAGCAAGTCTCTGTCTTTTGGACACAAATAAGCCAGGATATACTTTAAAAAGACAAAAATATGTTGTAGATATTCTTATTTAATTTTTGATTACTCATGCTCTTCTTGTCCAATTTGCATCCAATCAGATGCTTGATAGAATGCATTTATCCCACTCCTGTAAACAGACCAAATATTGCTCTACAGTAACAGCTAGTTGGCGTCAAATATGGATTGTTTGTGTTTTGGTCATTAATTCCCCTAAATCCTAAACCATCCCTTGTGTGTTGGAGTTGGAGTTATATATGTGTGCTCCTTCCCCTTTCCAAACTCTTGAACTTAAGCTCAAAAATCTATGACCTAATTCCAAAGCATGCAGTAGCCATGATAGTCTATGCAGTTAGTACACAGTTAATGTTTCTGGATAACATGGCCAGTGAAAAAGTATTTGGAGATATCGATGCACGTTGTGATTGAGTTGTCCCGAAAGCTCGTTTTCTGAAACAGTGTTATTTTAGAGCCTCGTGTTGAATGGCAGTGTAAACCCTCTCCACGCTCGGAAGTGAGAACATTAAGCTTCCCACAGGGGGGAGAGTGCCATTTAACACGAGGCAGAATAAAATGCTGCAGGCCAGTAAGAACTGACCTGCAGCCTGGAACCAATCCAAGGAGTGGTGGTTAGAAACCTGTAACCTCTAGGAAGTTGCCATGGGCAAATTGGCAGTGAGAAATCCTATACAGCTGAAAAGCACTCTTTAAACTCACATTATTTATCCAGTTTTCTAATCCACTACTGAGTCTGTTTAAATTTGGCAGTTTAGAATTTTTAGATCTGTTTAGATGTGCAATAGCTTTTCTCAGATTCTATTGGCTGTTGTGGAAATCAAGCCCTTTGACATGCTCCCTCCTTGACTTCCTATTTTAAAAGGTCAAAAGAAAGAATCAGATCATGGGCACTTGGGGTGTAAATGAGATTTTTTTTTTTTTTTTTTTCCATTGTTTAGGATGCTTTCTGAAAACCTGTTTATGCTTTTTTCATTGAATGTTTTTACAGATTGATCAGAACAAAGCTGTACTGCAACAAAATTAATACTTTCTCTGAATAAACTCTAAATACTTTCTGAATGCACTATATATAATATTAATTGCATTTTTCAAAGATGTTTACATTTTGTTCAAGTTGAAGTCCTACTTTGGAGAATCTTGCAGATTTTTTTTTGTTTTTTTTTTTGTTACAGTACATACTTTGACCACCTTGTAGCTGGAGATCTTGCACAGATTTAATGTGCTTTCTGCTACATTTTGTACATGTATAGGTGGGGCTGAACTATCAGAGCAAAGAAACATTTTATCCTCAGTGCTTTGTCCCCCCTGTGAGACAGGTACAGTATCAGCACCTAAACATGGCTTAGTAAAGGGAAGGAATCCACTGCTCACTTTGTTTTTTTTTTTTGGTTCTAGTTTTATTTATTTATTTTTTTTTCAGTCACTCCTTCTTTTAAACAATATTTTAATTACAAGTGTTCTTAGTATTAAAAGGTTCTACTGGGAGAGAGAGTATTTTTATTTCACCCGTAACTGCCTGGGGTGATGTGTAACATCTAGATAGCATACACACATTTCCAACAAAATCAAAATCATTCAAGTCTCTCCTGATGGCCACTGGCAATAGCATACTTCAGTATTTGGGTTACCGACTCCCGTGTGCCCCCATCAAGGAGCAGGTCATCCACCCTGCTTGTCCACATTACAACACTCTGTCTTGTGGTGTGCTCCAAAAAGAACTCCCTAATACTGAAGCAGGTCACATAGTTAGTGCTAGCCACTTGATCACCCTTACACGTGATGAATATTATTATGCTTGCCAGTCAGATTCAGCCAGGCCACTGTGGCCGGTATTGATCTGTTGAAGCTGCATGTGTGATCCTGCTAGGCTTGCTGGAGCTGTGGGCATTCCAGAAGTGGCTTATCAGCCCGCTGCCCAAACTGAAATTTAAGGACTATAAAAAGGACTTTGTCCTTATCTCAGTGATAGGAGCCCAAGCATTGGCTCCCAATGGTAGAGGGCATTCGTAAGAGAAGGAGACCACTTGGGAGTGGTGCCTCATTTGAGAGTGAGAATCACTATGGACACTTCCTTTACCAGCTGGGGAGTGGGGTGTTGTCATAGGGCTACTGGCAGTATGTGGACCCCCATCTTAAGGTCAGGACATATCATCTAGCTGGAATCGAGGCCTTACATCTGTCCCTGAAGCCCTGAGGCCTTACATCTGTCCCGTTGCTGGTTCTCAGACTTCACTATATGCTGGTCTGTCCAGACAGTGTTGTGACTGTCAGCTGTATCAACCATCATGATGGCACAAGGTCAAGTGGCACAGAATCAGAATCTCCAGAATCTCTGGGCTCATCCACGACTTGCCTCAATGAGAGCAGCTCATCTACCAGGGCTGTACAATTGTGCAGGGAATCAAGATGGCATATATGTCCAGGGGAATGGCATTGGAACCCAGAGTTGGGAGAGGTTTGGTAAGACATGGACCTTTTCCTACTGCCAAATCAACCCATTACCAGGTGTGGTCATCCCTGTATGCCCTGACCCATGACTAACTCACAGTTGTATGCCCTTCCTCCTTTACCACTGATCCCCCCCCACAGTGCACAGGATTCAGCAGCTATCTTGTGTGCCTCTGAGATGGCTTCCTTGACTTTCCTTCAGGGACTGCTAAACAGTGGCAATTCCCTATCTACACTGAAAGTGTATGTGGCAGTAATAAAACACTCTGAAAATACTCTAGCAGAGCCGATCAATTCATGAAAAAAAATGCTGCAGTTTAGCAACTCTTGTTTTCTAAATATGAACCAGGGTGGCTTCTGTAGCAGATCCTCTTTTATGGATTATCCAATCATTTGTATTTATGTAAATTATGTAGCTGAAGGTAGCTCATCAGCCCAGAGACTAGCTGCAAGGCTTGTGTCATTAGATCAGAAAGGGCAGAGTCATCACAGACTTTCATAGCCTTTTCATTTTATTTACCCTGTCTTGTCTGATTAGTGAACTGATGGCTTGTTTAAAAAAATTGACTACAAAAACAGAATGTTTAAAGACAAATGGACAAAAAAAGTATTTGTTTATTCTCTCCACATCATGTTCGAAACATATGTCTCGTGAGTCCGTGGTTCTTGTCACAAGTGGTAATGTGAAACCCCACTACAAAACAAAACATAACACTTCAAATTGTTTTAGCCATAAACTAATCATTAATGGTTAAGTAAGAAAAAAGTAACTATTGATAGCATTCAGTTATTTTAGTTGCTTAGCCAGACCTTTTTAAGCAAGGACGTTTATTTATGACCTTTACAAATTTTCATTGAATACCCCTGCCCCACAGTGTTATTTGGACCGGGCAGCAGCAATCTGATCCTGAGAACAATGGTTCATTTACTATGGAGGTAAAATGTGTATGCTTCCCTTGTTTAATCAGAGGCTGGCCCACTGGGTGGTGGATGTAATCACCTAGGCTTATAGACCAGCTGGTCACTCAACCTCAACTGTGACATGCCACTCTACACGTCTCCTCCTCATGGGCCTTATTTAGAGTGCAGGAAGTCTATGCTGTTGCTACCTTGGCATCACTATGCACTTTCTCCAGAATCTAAGAACATTCTTTTCTTGACCACACCAGACAAGAAACTGGACTGTAGCCTGTTCATCCTGGATCCAAGATCATGATTAGTAGGTTGTGATTAAAATGTTAATATTAGATAAAACAGAAATGAACTAGATTACAATGATGTTGAGGTACTGAGCTCATTTTGCACCAAAATAACAGATAGAACCTTATAATGCTAAAGTCACAAGATTTTGGGTTTTACGTATGCTCTTTGGGTTAAGTTACTTGTGTTTCAGTGCACTAAATTATGATTATGTTGTCTTGTGTTGATGGTGAAGCTTATGTTGTCTGGATGCAGAGCATAACATTTGCCAATTTAATTGTAGTTATGACTGAAGTAGATATATGAATTACAGGGCAAATATCAAGAGGGGTCATTGGAGAGCCTCCAGACCAGCTCCCTGTCCTTCAGCATCACACAGCTTGTGGAGGAGGGGAGTGTGTGTGTGTGTGTGTGTGTGTGTGTGTGTGTGTGAGTGTGTGTGAGTGTGTGTGAGTGTGTGTGAGTGTGTGTGAGTGTGTGTGAGTGTGTGTGAGTGTGTGTGAGAGAGAGTGAGAGAGAGTGAGAGAGAGAGAGAGAGAGTTTTGCAAGTATGGCATGTGGCAAGTGTGGTATGTATGTTTCATTGTCTTGCTGTGGTGGACAAAGCATGTTTTCAAAAATGTGCAAGTGTCCACTAAACACTAAAATAGTGAGTCTGAATTCATTTTAACTGTTTGCTCAGGTTCTTTGGAGTAAAGATAGAATGATGAGTATTGGGCAGCTATACATCATTTTACCATTAATTTATGGATATTTTGGCTATATGACTTGTATTCTTCTGCTGTTATAGTGTACTTTGCACATAGTTTTTTTTTTTTTTTTTGGTTAGAAATTCCACATTTTGGTAATTACTGTTAATTACTAAAAGCTATAAGTTTATTGCTTTGGTTCGTTGTTTCTGAATGGCTGTATGAACTGCAGATTGAGAACAGGCTGAGTCCTCAGTCAAAGTCAGCAGAGACTGAGAGAAGCTATAGCCAGACACCAGTGGCAAGCAGGGCACAATGGGTCAGTAATCCTATTAAATGTGTGGGTAAACACATACACACACACACACACACAGGGATCACCTAAAATTATAGGCTACAGCTTGTTAAATATTTACAAACCATTTCATTCTGTGTGCATGTGTCAATTTAAGGTAAAATGTGGAGTTGTTTGTTTGTAAAATGTATGTTGTATTTTTATGACTTCCAGCAGCTCAACAAAAGCACAACGAATGTGTCATTCTATCTGACCCCTGAGTGTTCACCTCTTCAGAAACAAACCACCACAATAAAACCAGCTATTGTAACTCTGTCCTTTGTTTGACGTGTCTCTCTCCTCACACTCTGGTGTTAATTTTCTTGTACTTGCAGGAGCTTAACTATAATTTTCCCCTTATTAACATTTTTCCTCAGTTTTCCCTTTTTTTTCTTCCATATTTACTCTGGATTGTCTTGAACAATCCATTGTGGCTAGAGCACCATTTCCAACCACACAAGTTTTAGTCTTGTTCTTTTTGTCACTTTTATTTCTTAGTTGGTCATTTGCAAGAGGTTTGCTGTCCACTTTAAACCTTGTCTCTGTCTCTACTCCTCACCTTACTTCACCATTCCATCCTGTCAGCTTGCTTCATGTAATTCTTTTCTGATTCTTCTGTTGTAGGAAGCCGTGGCTGATGTTCTGATGGAGATGTTCCCAGACACTGCACTTACTCCAACTGGGATCACGTGAGTCCAGCCAGTAGAAATTCATTGCAAACGTTATATTACTTAATCTTTATCTTTAAAGTTAATGTGTATTAGTCTTAGATCTTGTATTTAGTCATGTGATTATTCTGTTGCAGTTACCATATTTGGGACTGAATTTCTGGCATTGCTGCACAATGCAAATGTAATTAGAGGTGAAAGGCTAAAATTTACTTGATAAGAGAATAAACTATACTTCAACCTAGTCGATAAAATAGACTGTGATAATTAGGTATTTTCCCCCAAACTTTTTAATTCCAGACACACACACACAGTGAGGTCTAGAGATATTTGGACAAAGTTACTGTTATGTTACATACTGCAGTATATTGGAGTTTAAATTAAATAATGAATATGATCTCAGACTTTCAATTTTAATATACAACCTAATCAGGTGAACAGTGTAGGAATTACAGCACTTCTTTTGGTCTAGCTGTTTCATGGCCATGTATGTTATTCCCTCATATTTCACTTATAAGTAAGCAGATGAAAGGTCTAGAGTTGATTATTTCAGGTGTGGCATTTGCATTTGGAATCTGTTGCTGTTAACTTTCAGTATGATGTCTAAAGAGCTGTCACTGCCAGTGAAGGAATGTGATCTCAATGATTTTGACTGTGGCAAAATGTGAATTTTGGTGCCAGGCAGGCTGGTTTGAATATTTCTATAACTGCTGATCTCCTGGGATTTCCTGCGCACAATAGTCTCTAGAGTTTACTGCCATATGGTGCCATAAAGAAAAACATCCGGTGAGCAGCAGTTCTGTGGACGGAAATGCCTTGTTGATGAGAATGGCGAGACTGGTTTGAGCTGAAAGAAAAGCTACAGTAACTCAGATAACCACTCTGTACAATGAATGTCCGAGGAGTTTTTCCAACATTTTGTGGAATCCATGCCACAAAGAATTGAGGCTAATTTGAGAGCAAAGTGAGGCCCTACCCAGCATTAGTATAGTATTCCTAATAAAGTGCTTGGTACTGTGTGTGTGTGTGTGTGTGTGTGTGTGTGTGTGTGTGTGTGTGTGTGTGTGTGTGTGTGTGTGAGAGAGAGAGAGAGAGATTTTCCAGTTGTCCCATAACATAGCCAGATAGCTGACAGATCTATGCCGATATAACATGCCGTATGATTAGGGATCTGCTGTTGAAGTTATAGGCTTGTTGTAGGTAATCACGTGCATTAAGCTAGTCGATTATCAGTTTAACTAAAAATGAATATTTGTAATGACACAGACTATAACTTTGATGCAGTCAGTCCACTATTCAGTCCTCAAAATGGCAACAAATATGCACTGTGATGTCACATGAAATGCAAGTATCATATGACAGTTTTGAGCTACTAGAAGTCACGCTGAGAATCCTGTAATACAGGGTGTCCCAAAAGTCCCCAAACGTCTTCCAGAATTTACTTAGTTTATATTATACTGTTTTTTTTTTTTCAGATAGCCTTTAAGAATGCCTTTGACAAAAGAATGTATAAATCATTCTCATGGCTGGATCAGGAAGCTGTCGCAAGGTTGCAAAGGATTTAACAGGAACACATGACAGTGTTGCCAAACTTCTTAACAAATTCAAAAAGACTCGAAGTGTTGTGGGCCAACCGAGAAGTGGACGTCCATGAACATCCAGTGACGGGCGTACAGAGTCCCCTATGTATGGAGACTTTTGGGACACCCTGTATTAATATTCAGTGACCTGTCAGGGGTGTCGGTTTAAATTTGGCAGGAAGTTTGTACAGTACTCGTACATCATACGCCATCTGAGATGTCATATATCATTACACCCAAACTTCATGCATGAATGAGGGTCAGCTACAAAAGCCAAACATGGGAGAGTGTGAGAGTGAAAGAGTCTGATCTTTCACTATGATAGGAAAATGTATTCAGGACTGATGCTGTTTTAGCTTTTATTCTTTATGAACAGGTAAGGGATTTTTTTTGGTCTCCAGTTTGGCTGTTAGTTACTGAATGATAGATTAGTCAGCCAATTTATCCTTGTTGTGAAGTTTGTGTTTGTAACCCACTTGACAAGTGATTGAGCTAGAGAACTCATGATAGCCATCAGTGACTAACAGGATGTGTTGGTGAGTTTCTCTGTATTTCAAATTCTGTTATATCGCGGAAGAGTGAGTGATTTGAGCCACTTGCTCGTTTGATGCGTCTCTTTCTCCTCTGGTCAGGGTTTTAGTTAGTATGCTAAGACTATCCAGTTTGTGCCAAACTTTGACAGAATGGAACAAACACAAGTTGGGTTTTAAAAAAACATCTTAAATTACAAAGTGTTATAGCCTTATTCTCCACACTATATTTTACCTAGCTAGGTAGACAGCCCCAAAGACATGCAGAGCCTCAGGGGAAAGCCCCTCTATTCAGTCTGTGAGATTACAACAGGTCAAGCATCTTCCCTTAAACCCGAGCTTATATTGTAGCTAGTTGCTAATGTTAAGCTGATTATGATCCCACAGAATGACTACAGGTTGGTGATGCAGGGGTACTGCTGCTTGATCAAGCAATGGCTGATGGTAGCTAAAAAAAATCATGCTCTTGTTGAGCGGTTTTGTTTATTTGTCTGGTACTTAGTCATGGTCAATACAGATACTTGGGCTGTGTCCCAAGATGCATACTACTGTTCTAAATAGTATGTCACTACGCCATTGGTGTCTTTGCTATTTAATACTACTTTAAGACAGTCTTGAATTCTGTTTAATTATGTGCACTAATTAATGAAAGAAGAGCACAGCACAACCCAGGTTATAAAATGTTCTTCCAAAAGTAGCTTGCAGTTAAATTTTTCTACCAGAGAGGGCCAAATTACATCCATTTAATTACATTAAAGCTACAGGATGTAAGATTTAATCATCACTGTTCTTCATCATCAGATAAAGGTTTTATCCATTTATTTCCTTGCTCTTTAGTGCCACCAAGAGACGATCTATAAAGGGGGCAGCAGGTCGTCCTGTGCAGTTCAAATACCCAGAAACCCTGCTGAGTCCTACCACACTGGAGAGACGGGAGATCCAGCAGCGTCTGGTTCCTCTGTGGGTGCAGATTGCCGTCTTCCTTTTGGTGGCTGCTCTCCTATACTTCATTTACATATCGATGGAAGAGCCGCTGGAGAATCCTTTCGGCGCATTGCTAAATGGCCTGAGTAAGGAGCCAAGCAGCGATGACCTTGCACTTGTCCCTAACTCTCAGGACACACACACCTGAGACAGGGTTTATTATGGATTGGACTTACTTGCATAGAATTTCATAGTAATAGCGGTTGCAGAATTCTCTCAGTTTAAGTCAAATACACCTAGATGTATATGGTTTGATCTGTTCTTATATTTACTTGTATAGGCTTTTACCTTTATGGAAGTTTTCTACTGTTCACTTAAGCAGAATCAGTCAAATGAACTGGTGAAGTGTTGGATGGAGAGCCACAGGGACCCATGTCTAACCCACAGGAGTACTGTACGTTCAGTTGTTTTTATTCCATTGTGCAATTATTGTTGTTGAATAAATAAATGGATGAATATGTCCGAGTACTGTTGTATGTAATAACATTTTTAAAAACCTAAACTTAATGTAAGAACATGTTATAAATGTATAAAATACTTGCTTTTTATGAGTGCATTCAAGTTTCCGTTTATTAGCATGCTTTAAGCTTTCAAATTAAAATGTCACTTTTTTCCATTTAAGTGCTGATACATAAACTAAGTTACTTTTTATTCCGCAACAGCAGGTGGCGTCCATGAGTGCTCTCTCTCTCTGTCTGTCTGTGTGTGTGTGTGTGTGTGTGTGTGTGTGTGTGTGTGTGTGTGTGTCCTTTAACGTAACAGCAGTGTTGCCAGGTCCGCGGTACTTCAATAGCTTTTTTTAACTGCACGTTTATGACTACAATGTAGTGAAATAGCAGGTTAATTAGTGTAGATAGAAAAGCATAGTAAATACACTGAAAGTTAGAATGTCTGCTTTAACGTAGAATTTGTACATGAGTGAACAGGTGTTTTATATGATTTTAAAATTAAAACATGCTTTGGAAGGTTATATTTTGACTAAGCTCTGGGGAGTTTTGAGAGTTTTATCACACAGACCTGGCAACCCCATTTCCAGCCGCTCACTCAGTTTGTGAAAAATGACAGGTCACAGCACTCTGCCGAGAATAATCAGATTTCTGAAAGTGGTGGCGTTAAGTGTGTTACTCACGCTGCTTATTTTGTTTCTCGTGGCTACAGCAAGGACTTTTACTTTAGAGGTAAATGCAGGACTTCAGCTTGCACAGTGGGAAAAAACAACATACATACCGGCTGATATAAGCACAGAACAGAGGGAAGTCCTGCTCGCAAACTTCAAAGGTAACCGAGTTGAAGTCCTGCTGACTTTAGTTATGTGGCAGGGACTCTGTGTGTGTGTGTGTGTGTGTGTGTGTGTGTGTGTGTGTAAATCTTTAATTTCGAACACGCAATGCTGCTAATGAGTCTTATTAAGATGGCGGTACACTTAAAACCAGTAAACAACTCATCGAAAAAGACCTTCCGCTTACATGAAGCTATCTGTAAACTCTCAGTAACACTGTAAGTCTTTCTGAGACAGTCTGTACTGTTATAGAGCACAAAATGGTTTCACAGATTTCTACAGGTGACCCACAGTGCATTCTGGAGCTGGACTTAGGGTTACACACCACGGAGGGACTACACATGAATCCCGCCCACGAGTGTTTTGATTGGTTGGTAACTTGTGGCTGTTGTAGTGGTGGGCGGGGAAACAAATGTTACCCCGCCTCATGACGCCTTGTGATCTGAGAATAAGCGATTATGGATTCATTGCGTTTGTTTTTAGTTGCATGTTTATACCAATGAGTGGATAACATGGCGCCATTCACTCCCATTCTGTGTTTTTGAAGCCTTTTTGGGGTCGAAATGGGAGGAGTAGAGACCTTGGGGACTGAGCATGCGCAGTGGGTCCGCCCCTCACCCGCCTATATTAGTGATGGACACTCATAAATTGGCTAACTCGAAGTGGCAATTACAGATCAAAATGAGCAACACACTAGAAAAACTGCAAAAACCTCTCCGCTGAGGTCTGAGGATCTGTTAGTACAGTTTACAGCAGAAAAGGACATGGCTTAGCTACGAAACTCTCAAGAGCTTTAGGTCCATGTTGGAGAGTATGTGTGCGTTCATGAGAATCGGCCTCTGTGTACAAAACTGTCAGTCACCTTATCAGCCATGCCCTTTTATTTATCGTTAATTATAAAATGCATTTATCACAGTGAAAAATAGCGGAACTTGCAAAAATGCTATAACACTATTCCCGAATAATAATTAGTGGAGCAGTAACTTAAATGAAAGCTTGCCATCTGTCCCAATCACTAACATGGGAATGGGCGGGGTTAAAAATTGTACTGCAGCCAGCCACTAGAGGGCCTTAGAAACGCTTCACTTTTGAATTCCTGTTACGACATCCAACTATATATACAGTTACTGGTTTGTACATGAAAACAAACAGTTTTCTTGTCTGTGTATGCAAGTGTTTTATAATAAAGAACTCAAGTACATTTTAGCCGTTTATTCAAAGTGAAGCATGATACCTGAGGACTAGGCCTTGGCGCTCTCACCGCTGTGGCCCAGATTCGATTCCCGGCCAGGGAACCAACCCCAGCCACTAGGGTTGCACAAGACAGTGCACTCCCACTGCCGGTCCCAAGCCTGGATAAAACTGGAGAGAACTGCGGCAGGAAGGGCATCCGGCGTAAAAACTGTGCCAAATCAAACATGCAGACCAGTGATCGGCTGTGGCGAGCCCTAATGGGAGCAGGCGAAAGAACAACATTCAAAATGAAGCACTTTTCCAACTTAGAAAATAGAACAACAAGATTATCATAACTACATGCATTATATCTAATGATAATTACAGAATCGAAGGGTAGCTTAGAAATATTTAATTGCTATCCTGTCACATCAGGCACAATGTTGCAGAAAGAAATGTTGGAGTGTTTGTGTAGTTTGCAAAGCACAAAAAACATGAAATGAATCTTCTTAATGAAGCACACACACAGCAGGCATAATAACATTAATGCTGGGATGCTTGCTTTATGCAAATTTGTGGTGCTTTGCTTATTTTAGAATTATTTATACAGATTTTATAAAATGCCATGCAAAACAATAACATTTTGTTAATTAGAGTGTAGAGTAAGATTTTGTGGAACAATTTGAACCATAGTTAGGCAAAGAAGGATAATCACTGGTCTAGGTATTGTAAACTTGGTGCATTTAGAGAAAAATATGGCAGTGAGCTGTTTTGGAGCTGAACAGTTTGATTCACTGAAGAGATGGAATTCCCATCACTAATATCTCAGTATTACAGGCTGCTCATTAAACAGGAGGTAGGTACATTAATGCTGTGAATGAAAAATGATTGGATAAAAAATACACACTTATGATTTACACAACCAATCAATTTCCTCAGCATTAATTCCTCATTGAAAAGCATCTCAGTTGAATTTAATGTCTCATATTTTTTAATATGTCTTCTCTTCATCTCTTTATTCCTGTACTTTGTGCAATTGTGCCAACTTCTTGTCTCAGCAGCTAGACACAGTTCCATATGGTACATTCACAAATAAAATAACACAATTACATGAATATTAAACAAAAATGATGCGATGAATTGGTGTCCCATTCAGGGTGTCTTCCTAGAATCCAGTGTTCCCGGGATAGGCTCCAGGATAAAGCAGTTACTGAAGATGAATGAAAGATGCCTGATGTCTCTGTGAAATCATGGCTTTATATGAAAGATGGTTTTAAACAGATAGGAGGTCAAGTGGAAAAATATATATTTTTTCTGTTCCTTTTACTAGAGGCCATTCGTATTCCCACTGTGTCGTTCTCAGAGACTCACCAGAACACAAGTGCTCTGCAAGAGTTTGCCCATCTTCTAAAAAGAGGTTAGACATTCTTATGGTCTGGACACAGGCCTAGACCAAACTTAATTAATCGCTAAAAGTTAACAACCATTTGATATTTTTTCTTGTTACTTGGCATCTGCTTGGGACTATAAGTTGACTTACATCTGTTTGTCTCTTTCAGTTTTTCCAACAATCTTCTCATCCAGTCTGGTTAAGCATGAGGTGGTGGGGAGCTACAGCCACCTGTTCACCGTGTCAGGCACTGATCCCGAGCTGGTGCCTTACATGCTCCTGGCACATATTGACGTGGTGCCAGCCAATGAGACTGACGGGTGGGAGGTGCCGCCCTTCTCAGCCAAAGAGCTGAATGGATTCATTTATGGACGAGGGACCATCGACAATAAACAGTCTGTCATGGTATAGTGAGCCTAGTGGGGAGCAACTTCTTTTTGTTGGTTAAAACAATATTACATTTGTCTGTGCAAACTGCTTCTGAATATGATTACATCTGCCCATGAAGGGGATCCTTCAGGCTCTAGAGTACTTGTTGCAGCGAGGATATGTTCCACGGCGAGGGTTCTACATTGGCCTGGGTCACGATGAGGAGGTGAGACACTCGCATACATTAACGATCATGTTCCAGTCCCTCCTTAGCAGTGAATGTCCCTTTGACCCACATCATCTCTTTCGGTTTCATAGCACTATAAAATCTATTACAAAGACCCCAGTATATTTCACATTATTACTGAGTGATTCTTAAGTAAATAGACACAAAACCTGGTCACATAACTGGGGAGCCTTCTGATAGCAGGTCTGAGTGCAAAAATTAGTAATATTTAAAGGGCCTAAAATCATTTGTTTAAAATGTACAAAGAACAGTTTGTTAATGTTAAATAATATGAATATTATTTTTACATTTCTATTTAATGTTCATTAGAGAATATGAGCCATACGATTATATTTTGGAAAGCTTTTTTTTAATATTGTTACAAATCTAATTAAAATAATTAAAATGCGGCATTTTAAGGTGGCATTCTTCTCACAATTTCTGTGTTTTAAGCAAAACGCAATGACTGCAGTTTTGACCTGATGATATCTGACATTCTGTTTTTTCTGTACAGATCAATGGCTATGCTGGAGCAGTAAACATAGTCAAAGTGCTGAAGACTCGTGGGGTGAAGCTACAGTTTCTTGTAGATGAAGGCCTTGCAGTACTGGATGAAATTATAAGTGGTCTGAATGGACCAGCTGCACTGTGAGACCTTTTTAATGAGTCTTTTCACTTTATGGTCTCACATACACTCAGCTCCAGAATTATTGGCACCCTGGGTGAACATGGGTAAAAAGGTTGAAAAAATGCTTTTGTGGCTAATTACCTTAATATAACCATTAGTTGAAGTAAATTTATTTTAAAAATAAAAACACAACTACCTGTTTCAAAATTATTGGCACCTGTGCTGCTAATACTTTGTAGAACCTCTGTTTGCCATCACGACAGCACTGAGCCTTCTCCTATAATGCTTGACGAGATCTGAGAATACACACTAAAGAATTTGAGAGCACATCTCCGTACATAACCTAGCCATATCCTTCAGGATCCACCCACATGTTTTCAGTGGGGTTTAGGTCAGGGGAATGGGATGGCCATGTCAGAACAGAAGCTTGATTCTGTGGTAATTGAACCATTTTTGTGTGTATTTGGATGTATTTGTGTGTATTTGGATGTATTTGGTGTATTTGGATCTCCTAGAAGATCCAACTACAATCCAGGTGTAGCGTCTTGTCATAGGCAGCCAGATTTTTATTTGAAATTCACTTGTACTTCATGGAGTCCATAATACCATGTATTCTAACAAGGGCCTTTGGATGAGAAACAACCCCACAGCATCACAAATCCTCCACCATCCCCAAAAGTGGGGATTAGGTTCTTTTCTGTGTATCTATTCTTCTATTTATGCCAAACCAGCACTTGAGTGTTTGTTGCAAAAAGTCCCATTTCTCTTATATTTTGTGGGTGAGATTAAGCCCATTAAACACAAAGACATTTTTCTTAGGCTTTTTTTTTTTTTTAAATCCATCTTTTCCAAGGGTGCCAATAGTTCTTGAGGTTTGCAATATGAAATTATCCTCTTTATTCTTTTCAGACTTGTGTTTATCCAGGTGCTTTTCTCATTTGCAGGATAGGTATCACTGAGAAAGGGCAGGCCACAGTAAAGCTGAGTGTCAGTATGAAGCCAGGTCATTCCTCCATGCCTCCCAAGCAGAGCAGCATTGGCATCCTGGCTGCTGCAGTCACAAGGTGAACTGAAACCACACAACCTGCTAGTACCATGTATAATTATTGTTATTCTTACCCTTTCCCCTTATTTCATCTTATACTTCTGCATTCTTTTATCCCCCAATTAAGAATTCTGACTTATCCATTAACATTAAAAACTACATAGTTACTTTCACATTAAAGGAAGTATGTTGCAAATTCAAAACAGCGATCATTATAATCTACTAATAAATGTCTTAGAATGAGACAAGTATGAGAGAAAGTCTTATCAAAGCTGTTCCTATGACCTCGCCAGCAGTGGTTCAAAATTCAAAAGATTGAATCCTTGCCTATGCGTCTACACTGATAATACATAACCACAAATTCTTCCCTCTTAAAATGTTATCCCAGCTCTAATAGAATGAGAGTTGTACATATTTAGTTGTTAATCTACAAATATCTCTGATTAAAAAAATGCACAAAGACATGTTCATTCATTCTTCTTCAGTAACTGCTTTATCCTAGTCAGAGTTTCAGAATACACCTTGGATGGTGCATTACCCATCATAGGGTATCCCACACACATTCACACATTCATTCACGCCTAGGGGCAATTTAGCAAAGCCACTCCACCTACCAGCATGTTTTTGGGAGGTGGGAGGAATGCTACCATACTGCACTCCAGAAATATATGTTTTTTTTGCAATAATGTTTGTTGACGCACAAACTATTGCACTTAGATTTCCATGGTAATTGAGTTTTCAGTTCTTTTTGGCATATTGAGATATGTCTCCCAATTCTTGCAGATAATAGTTTGTACAATAGAGATTCTTTCCAGAAAAAAAAGATGAACATTACATTAGCTAACTTTGCTTTCAGGAAAATATAGCATCCAGTATTTTGCATTGTTCTATGTGCAGGTTGGAGGAATACCCAATGCCTAGACTGTTTGGCTCCGGCCCTGAGCAAAGCACTTTTGAACACCTTGCACATAAGGTAAATCTAGAAAGGGAAAAACCACATTCCGACATTATAAAACAGTGAGGCGATATAAATGCATTCGATTAATCCTTTGTGATTTTTGTTGCAGTTTGGCCTGCCTCTCAGATTCATCATGTCCAATTTGTGGCTCTTCAGCCCTTTGATGAGCAGGTCATAGATATGTTGTATAGTATTATTGCATACAGAACACACTGCTAACTATTCTATAATCTGCTCAAGATTAACTCCCAACGACACTGCTATTTATTTATGCACCTGACCTAAACAGAAGTGTATTTCCAGGGTAATGGAGAGGAAGCCTGATCTGAATGCTTTTGTGCGGACTACCACAGCAGTCACCATGTTCAACTCTGGTGTGAAGGTAGAATGCTGTTATTTCTTCTGTAATACAAACACTGATTAATCATTTGAATGTATGCACCTCATTCCCTCTCCATCAACAGGTCAATGTCCTCCCATCACATGCTGAGGCTTTTGTGAACCTGCGCATCCACTCTGCCCAAACACTGCAAGAGGTCAGAGATCATCCTGTTGCAGTGGAGATGTTGACTTTGTACCGTCTGCTCTGAATGCTTTACTTATTGTACAGGTCCTTTAGTATGGAATAGCTGGTTCATTTCATGAGTCTTTGTCACCTGCTAAAATCTGCTTTTTAAGAGGTCAGGGGGAAAATTCTCCTAAAATCTTTCTGCTATTTCAAGGATAGTTATCATGGTGCAGGTTGTTGGGCATGAATTTAAGACATGCAAAGTGCACATTATATTACAATGCGCAAATGAAAAATTGACTGTCTCCTCCCATCTTGTTCTGTTTCTTTATCTCCTCTTCCCCTGTTCTTCTGTAGGTACTGGAGTTGATTGAATCTACTATATCAGATGATCGTGTGGAAGTAAAGCTGATGAACGGCTTTGACCCCCTACCCATCAGTTCCTATGACGAGCGGTCGTTTGGGTTTCAGATTATTAAGAAGACAGTGTTGGACATGTTTCCTGAGGTCACTGTTGCTCCAGGTGAAATTTTTATTTTGCTCATCCACTCAAAGTGACTCTTAAGCTGCTGAAATCTACATCATTTCCACACCCTCATGTCCTGTTCACTACTTAGAAAAGAATATTTAATTTTTATTTTATAGCTATAGAATTGTATAATCGGTATAAAAGAGCATCAAAAAGTTTTTGCAAAATCGGGTCGACAACATTAATAGTGTCTGCCATGTTGCACTTAAAACTGCTAAACAGCTAGATAAATTTCACTGAAGAAGGTAGTGACAAACAAAAATTCAGAAACGAATGGAAATAAACAAACATAACTTTATACTTACAATATTTACCAATTACGAAAATCACACTATACTACACTATGCTCTATGGCCAAATGTTTGTGGACATCTGACCATTACACCCATATGTTCTTTTTGAACATCCCATTTCAGATTTAGTCCCCCTTTGCTGTTATAATAACCTCCACTCTTCTGGGAAGGCTTTCCACTAGATTTTGGAGCGTGGCTGTGGGGATTTGCCCATTCAGCCACAAGAGAATAAGGGCATTGTCATGCTAGAACATGTTTAGGACCTTTAGTTCCAGTGAAGGGGAATTGTAATGCTACAGCATACAAACTGTGTAATTCCAACTTTGTGGCAACAATTTGGGGAAGAACCACATATAGTTGTGATGGTCAGGTGGACACATACGTTTGACCATATAGTGTAGTTGTGTAAAACTATTATTGATTAGGCTGACCATTACTGAAGCTCTGAGCACTCTGTGAGTCTCACTGCTGCTGATATGTTTAGGTTTGAGAGTCAGTTATGTTCTTTACTGTTTCAGTAACTGGCAGTTGGTGACAAGGTTCAGCCCCATTGAGACATTTCCCAGTCATCAGGGTGGGACAAGTGAAGAGTGCACTGTACAATAAACGTTGAGATATTTTTTTCTATGCTCAACCCACTTGCCCATACAGTCATTGACTCCCAGTGAAACTGTGCATCTGGGCGGACCCAAAATGACACTCAATGCCTGTTCTCCAATGAGTGTTAATCTTTTTTTTCGTTAAAATGCAGTGTACTTGAATCTGTCACAGGATCACAGTAAAGCCATGTGTCAATGGAGTTCACCCATTTGTTTTGGATTTACGTAGGCCCTTTTAAACACTTTTATTTTTCTTCATGATTACATAATTACTGTAATAATAACATGATTTAAAAATCATCCTTAATTATTATTAGAGTAACAAAGTTTCTTCTTGTAAAATATATTTTTTAGCATTATCACAGTTTTAGAGAAATTTCAGCAGGTATCATTTTAACCAAAACAGGGTTAATCTTTGCTTTTCCCCTGCCACTGCTCTCAGGTGTCTGTGTTGGCAACACTGATAGCCGTCATTATACCCCGCTGACCAAGGACATTTATCGCTTCGCCCCAACCTGGTTCAAACCGGGTGACCCGCAGAGGTGAGTTTACATGTAAAAAGGTTAAAGGAGTGGACCTTTAGGGCTACGAACCACTCGTGAAATAATTCTGTAGCCCAGATTATTTAAAACAGTGCAGTTGCCTTACCCATGGCTCTCACTTGAACATATACTACATCACAGTAATCCAAATACTGCCAGGCTCTCTCTTATGAGATCTGTTCTGACATACCCTGAGCACCAAGTACATGCCTCTGCACTTTTTATAACCCAGTAAAAATGGAGGAAAGATGAATCACTAATATTACCTACTATATATTTCACATAAGTAAAGGGCAAGGCAGTTGCAATCAAGGACTGTAAGTAACTGTAGTTGACCATAAATCGTGCCATAATAGATAAACAGACATTATCTAGCAGAAGTTATCTAGAAAGCTGCATACAATATAGAATACTTACAGTACAGTATGATACTGATACTGTACAGTATGTGGCCATGTGTGCACATGGGGCAGGTTTTATTTAATATGGATAACAAATTATGTTTGCTACTTCAGCCCTTTTTACTAGCAGGACTGGCCCAAAGATATTAGCCTCCTTAGAGGACAAACAATATGAAAATTAAGGCAGGAAAGAGAAAGGAAAGCAAAGTGCAGTAGAGGAGAGATGGACAACAGAGGACAATTATCAGTGTGTGCACACTTTAGTGAATTATTACATTCACTTACTGGATCTGTTATTTAAAGATAGTCAATTGGACTAGGTGTGTTAGTGTGTTAGTGAGTCAGCATCTGCATTTTTTTCTGATTCTGAATGACATAAATCATTCAGCAATGTACACAAACCCCGCCTAAATGTAACATTCTTTCTAGGTTTGGCAAAGTGTACATGGTTGTAGAATATGTAGACATCAAGGAAGCTGTCGTTTGACCATGGAACAAGGTCCAAAGATAAGTGCAATGTGGCATTGATCAAGGATTCAGTAGCCTGTTTACTTAAATGCATGTCTTGGTTTAATATTATACACAAGTATGTGAGATCTCCATATTCAGAAGCAAATTAATTATTTGTCATTTAAAGAGATACAGTGCAGTTTTTAAAATCAACAAACAATGCCAAAGCCTTGCAAAACTCTTGAATTCATTCTTTTCTCACAAAAACATCTTTTTTGAAATGTATTTAAAAAGCTGCACTTTATGTGGCAATGTAGTTATGACTGAGTGAAAAAGTTTTTGGGCAAGTGTCGTAATATAACGACTTGTTATGGGGAACTGTGTAAGAAGGCAGTTTAATAAATCAAGTAGGGTATATGTTGTACTATAAAAGGAATTAATGAGAGACAGAGATTTGTTGGGGCCTCATTTATCAACCATGCATATGCAGGTTTGTGTATGTATATATATATATATATATATATATATATATATATATATATATGCACAGAGAGAGAGAGAGAGAGAGAGAGTATGTGTGTATTCTATTTCCTCAATTACATTTAGGAACTCTGTGATGGCATGAAAATTCTCATTTTTGCTCTTTTCCGCTGCTGGTTTTGGAAATCTAATATATTGCACTGTGAGTGATATGAAAGAAGCTAAGATGTGTCATTATTGAACTCATAGTTGGCACGATTATATATTTTATTTATTTATTTATTTATTAGACAAATTACTCGTAAAAGTGTTTTGCTCTATTTCATGCAACAGTATCTTCTTAGACCTTTTGGCATGTTCCATGTTGTCTGAAACAAGCAGCACCGTGAGCAAGCTACAGTGCTTTGTAAAGGGAAGTTGTTTACCACATATGGCGATTGGCCATGCATGAGCACATCAATTTTGAATGAGTAGGATTTATCAACGGTCATCGCATACAGCTGTGCGTACGCACGTGTGATGAATACCAGTACTCTTGTGCGAATGGGCAGCTCTTACACACAAATTTAGTACTTGTTCTAGACATGCTTTGATAAATGACACCCCTGATGTCTAATGAGAGGCAGACAGCAGCAACACACAAAATGAGAAAAGGCCCGAGACGGCCTTTCTTATGTGAGAGAGAAACACTTAAGTAATCTTTATTTACTTGTAGACTTGCTTATTTTTGGAATAAATTGCTGGAAGTGAAGAGAAGTGCAAAATGAAATAAGGACAGGAGAGTACTATGTGAGATGAAGATTGGAAAATAGACAAGTGGTAACTTATGAGTTACTTAGTTGAACTAAGTTAGAACGTGTCCTTCTGACCTGTCCAGGCCAGAAAATACAGGGTACACCGTATTATTGTCAGGTGCTTTAGGTAAGCAGCTGCTTACTGTGTTAAGCAGTTAGCATGCTATACATCAACACTGCACAGGTTCTTGTGTATATACTTCCTCATTCATATCTCATTAAAATCTCTTCAGGCCACTGTAGCTCTTATGTCTTCAGATCCTAGCAACATGGCAGGTTAAAGTTCAGGAAGGAATGTCAGCTATCATATGAGATCACCTCTTTCCCTGTTTTACACCCGTGTTTAGATTCCATGGCATCAACGAAAGGATCTCTTCCAAAAACTACGAGGAGCTTGTGCTTTTCTACTTTCGACTCATCCAGAACTGTGACATCAAAAACCTCCCACCGTCGCACACTAGCCAACATGATCTCTGATCTATTCTGGTAAAGTGTATTTCAGACCCCTTTAAATGTAATCTTTAACAATTTAAGATCGCATAATCAAAACATTCCGATATTTTGATGGACAAGGCAATTTGCAACTTAGGATCGGTTGCTCAGTTTATTCCAGTTTGTCTGGATTTCAGTATGTAGGAATTTGACTTTGCAGCACTTTAATCAATGGCAGCCAATCTCAGGGATAAATTCAATGCAATGTACACAAATAAAGGAATGTTGCAGCCAAATTGTATGTTATAGTAACTGTAGTGGGGATTGAATTGTATGATATCATACTATAATCATATAGTGGTAATGAAACTGGGATGATGTGGTAATTCATTTAGTCTTCATTCATTAGGAGCAATTTCTAGATGAGGGGATGATATTTAGATGAGAGGATCAGTTTTAGATGCTTTAGAAATAACAAGAAATGTGCTGCTGAATATTATTATGGTGCTCATATCTCATATTTCTTTATTCTCCATTTCCTAATAAATGTGACTACTGTTTTTAAAGCCAAGTAATGACTTCAGGCATAGGAACAAATAAGTGCTCTGTGTTTGCAGATAAGCTGTGTTGCTGAAACTACTACTAATACAGGATGTTATAAAAAGTTTGTACTGTATGGCCAAAGGTTTGTGGACACCTGACTATCCCACCCATATGTGAATGTCCCATTCCAGATTTAGTCCCCTTTTGCTTTTATAATAACTTCCACTCTTCTGGGAAGGCTTTCCACTAGATTTTGGAGCATGACTGTATTGATTTACCCATTCAGCCACCAGAGCATTATTGAGGTCAGGCACTGATGTCGGCCAAGGAGGCCTGGGGTGCGGTCAGCCTTACAGTTCATCCCAAAGGTGTTCAGTGGAGTTGAGGTCAGGTCAGAAATTGTAATGATACAGCATACAAAGACATCCTATAAAATGATGTGCTTTCAACTTTGTGGCAACAGTTTGGGTCAGATGTCCACATACTTTTGTCTAAACACACAGCCTGAATCCTAGCCCATGCATTGTGTGATTGTGTGCTTTAAAACAACACTACACATACTGTGGTAGTATTCCATCACTATGGTTTCATACTTAATGAAGGAGACCAAGAAACATTACAGTTATGGAGATTATTCGCCATGCTATTGATGTGCCTTTTTGTGATGTGATGTGATTGATCTGTGTTGATTTGTTGATTTGTGTGTTGATGAATGTGTCCATTTCTTTATAATCCTCCTTGTAGAGTTTATTAACATAAGTGTTAGCAAATTAGAGTTTTGAAAAGTCAAGGCTACTGAGTAAAATGCACAGAGACTTTGACTTGCGTTGCTGTGCACCAGGGAAACTAGCCTCAATGCACTTATACATTGCACTGATTCAGCTTCAGATTAAATAGTATGACATCTTTCTCCAAATTAAGTTACTGTGCTCTGTAACTGGCACAACCTTAGTCAGCATTTTAAAACTTTGGGATTATAAATGACTGCTGGCATCATTACATAACGTTTTAAAAGCATTTTATGTATTTGTATTCAAGCTGAATCATTGAATAATGTAAGCTTGTGGGTTTGATCATAGAAATAATATTGTGATTTATTTTATTTTACTGCATTTAGCAATGCATATTGCTAATTCTGGAATAAAACAATTGACAACAAAGAGCATCATAACTTGTGTGAATGTCTATGTAACAATTTTTTCAAGCCATTACCATTAAAAATAGAGAATACTAGACAAAATTAAATCCCATTAGAAAAGATCAATGATTTAAAATTGAAAATTTATGGAATATTTTTACAGGTAGGGAAATAAAATGCTTGCACAGGTATCAAGCCAGGTGTATAGCCATTTACAAACAAGTCTGTGCTGTTTTGTTAATCTGTAACAAATGTAATTTAAATCATGTCTATATCATGTGTTCAGTAACAACCTGTGGCAGTTTTATGGCCAGTTGCAGCACTGGCAGCTCTTGTCGTAGATGGTGCTAGCAGGGCAGGGTTGTACAAATTTTCTCCCAGCAGCACACTGGATGAAAGATTTTTTGTCAGAAGGATTTGGGTAGATACCATCTTTCTTGGTTGCACAAAACTGATGAGAAGCTACAGTAGTCAAAGCTGGAGGACCTTCAGCAGGAGGAGCAAGAGGAACTTCAGCAGGAGGAGCAGGAGGACCTTCAGCAGGAGGAGCAGCAGGACCTTCAGCAGGAGGAGCAGATGAGGAATAAAACTCAGGGAAACTCGTATGATCAGTAACAGTATTACTGATGATGGCACATTGTAATTTATTTAAATACCATTGTTTAGCAGTTTCTTGAGCTCGTTGATGAGAGGATATTTTCCCAGTCCACAGAACTGTCCAGTAAAATCATCCAAATCAAGAGCCCACACAAAGGCCCCTCCAAAATTATTATCTTTGAGGTAGGTCACCTAAAACAGAAAGGAACCGGTAAGGTGTCTCTAGGATCTGTATAGAAGTTAGGTAGCTGCTATTGGTCCTTTAAATGCTCTTCTGCAAATTTTGGCATTATGTTTTTTTCCCCTAGCACTCTGCTCTATCAGATCACACTTTTGCCCCCTTTTCCATGGTATGTAGTCACACTACAATGGCCTGGTGGAATCATTAGATGTAAGTTGATGCATACATAGTACATAGTACAAATACAAATACAAAAACTATAAATACTATACTATAAAAAGTGAGATTTGCACCAAACTGAATTTGACCTTACTCTTGATTTCTTACCTTTGTGTCAAAGCTCTCCTTGGTGTCAAAGCCAACCCACTGACCCCCTTTTGTGGCGTAGGGTACTTTCTGATCCTGGATCCACTGTACGCTGGTTCCTTGAAGGAAGCTGCAGACCTGATGGGAAATAAACGTTTACTGCTAGTTGATCATGTCTCTTATAGAACAACACAGTGAAGTTTGTGTGGCTCATGTACAGGAAGCTGTGTACAAACCTCATAATAAGACCAGAAGCCTGGCTCTCTGGTGTAGGTGCCAGCAGAAGCAGGGCCACTTGATGGAGCTCCCAGGCCACTCGCTGTAGACGACAGTTGGAACGTTCTGCCATAGGTAGCAAAACCCATCCTCAGCTTCTCCACTGGAGCACCCTGATTCTTCCAGTATGTCATTGAGTAATTCTGCAAAATCAGAAACGAAATGTTGTAGTGCATCTCTGATTGCCAAGCTCAGGTATAAGTGAACTTGTAGAAGGTTTGTCTTTACAGTATTAAGGTAGATTTGAGCTCCTGTTTCCTGAGACCATTGATACAGAGGACTGTTGTGTCCAGTGAAACTTTCCCAAGACCCATGAAAGTCATAGGTCATCACGCTAATGAAGTCCAGGTACCTGTATATTTAATAAAGTAACCAGTTCAGTGACACTGTAAATCAGGTCATTTAAAAAAAAAACCTTTTTTCTCATTATACAGATACTGTTTAAAACAATTACCAACACTCCAAACTATCAATAAATAAATAAATAAATACCAAACTAGAAATAATATTTTTATATCTTATTTTAAAAAAATCTTTATCAAATATATCTCATATCTTATGAGGTTATGAGGTAATAAATTATCAAAAATGTATTTTACTAATTTCAAGCTTAAAATTCCAAGCTGTTCTATTGGCGGATAATTTTGCTTATCTCATGCTTTTATTTAAAGAAATATTTCTATATTGAATTCACACTCAGTTTGATGCAGCTTAATTTCTTTCAGTCTATCTAACATAGCCTACTTGGCAATCTCAGCAATTTCATATCCAGCATCTATAGTTGATTTCCCAGCAGCTACTGCAGCTGTGACCATAAGCCGGGGATGTCCTGTAGCACTGCTTTCAGCCTCATAGGCCTGTCGAAGCTCCTACAGGGCAAAAACACACATTTATCAAAACTCCATCATAGCGCTTGTAGAGAATGATGTAAAAAGACTCAGTGGGTAAGTGATCCAGGCAATTGTCCACAGATGTCATATGACAACATATTAGGCAAGCACCACACCCATCATTTCTATAAGGCTGTGATGAAATAAAACAAATGGGGAAAGTGGTAGGTAAGGCTAACGAATGAGTCTATACACCACATCAAACCCTGGCTGACCAGTTCTTACCTGTTATGGGATTTTTCTTGTACTTTAATTTTTAAAGAAAATACTAGCTACAGCCTAAATTTAATTAATCTTTTAGTCTAGTATTAGACTTAGTTTGTATCGTCCTATAAATCCAATTAATAATTTCAAATTATAAGAAAATCCAAAAGCCAGGGTAGATGTGTACTGCATATTTTTTATGCTGTTCTTAATTTTTTTATGTTAAAATATTTGTTTTAACTGCTGTTAAAAAAATTCACACGCTTAGGTTAACAAAGGTAAAATAGAGTTAACAAAGTAGTAGAAAGAATAAAGTTAATTATAGAAACAAATTATTTCTGATTCTTTACTTGAAGACATAGGTGAGTTAATTTAAGTAGGCTTAATTCAGCAGTCGAAAACCATCAGTTAGGATCCCCCATACAACCAAGCTGGGGCATGTTCAGGCATTTTTTTGTTAACAGGATTTTTATAAAATATAATTGAAGGCAATCCTTTTGGGCATGTGTCTGTTCTCATCATTTCAGTTGAGAGGTGTTTTTCTTTGCCTCATTTTTCCTGAAACACAATCTGCCACCACATCATTCTGAACAGCTTGAATCTTTTAGCTACCTTTATAACACTGTAGTGTATGATGACAATATTCAGACTAAGCGTGTGATATACTGACCTGACAGAGCAGAGTGAACCTTTGCTTGTCCTCTGGAGGACTGCCACGGGCTCCAGGATACTCCCAGTCCAGGTCCAGGCCATCAAATCCATACTTTCTGAGAAAGCTGATGGAGGACTGGATGAATGTATTTCTGTTGTCTTGTGTGGACACCATGGTAGAGAATCTGGACACAGAGAATGCAGTTCTGTCTCTGTCTTTCCTTTTTACTTTTTCGGAGATTCAACAAAATATTTCACAGCAGAACAGTGGGGGGAAAAAAACACTTACTGGTTTGAACCAAAATTCCATCCTCCAACAGCCAAAAGTGTCTTCAAGCTTGGATTACTGTTAAATGAATTAGTATCTCACATTAGCAAATCAGTTTTAACCCAGAATATAATATCATCTACCCAACAGAAGCAAACCTCACCTTTGCTTCAGGCTATTGAAAGATTGGTAGAGAGTCTCATCGTTCCACTCGTAGGTGGCCAGCTGATTTGCAGAGTTAATGATGGAGAACGCGTAGATCAGATGTGTGCACAGGAAAGGATCAATGTTGGCAGGCAAATGCTTCACAGGATCAGGTCTGTACTGGGCCCAGTTGGTGAAGTAGCATATAAGCTGATAGGCTGAACCTAAATATTAAACAAAATGCCTCAGTATGTCTTGATAAGTAAAAGTGATTTTTGAAATAATGAATAGAGAAAACTCACCAAGATGAATAAATAACAGGCAAAGGCCTGTAAGGAAAAACAAATATAAAGTGCAGTGTTCAAACACACAGCATACAAATGTCAACAGCCAAATGTTAATGAATGAATAACAAGATCAATACCTGTGAGTAGAATAAGTCTTGTCATTGTGGATGCAGTTGAACACTGGCTATAGTTCCAGTGGAAGCAAAACCAGAACTATGTTGGTTTATATTGTATCACTGGGCCTGAATGTGTGAGCAGTAACCAATCAGTGGTGTCCTATTTGCATAAACTCTTTGCATAATGTGAACTGGTAAGATGAACTGGCATTACCCAGAGAATGCAGTTCTGTCTCTGTCTTTCCTTTTTACTTTTTCAGAGATTCTTTTCAAACACATGAAAAGAATGGCTTTTAATTAATTCTCAAGGACTTCTTTGTTTTTTGCTTTATTTTTCAATTCTAATGTTTGTTTAATAGCTTGTAGTTCATTACTTCAGTACAGTCAAAAAAGCTGCTGAAAATCTGTCTGTTTTTTCTATTCTCATGTTTCTGCCTACAAAAGTGTATGGGGAGGATCTCGTGACAATGACTAGCAGTGATTCATATGTAGTTTACTGTAGAATATTGTCATGTGTCCTTTCTTTGGACCATTTATTATTGCTAAACAATGACTTGCAGTTTTCACATCTTTAGACCAAGAATCGTCTTTAGACGTGAAATACCTTTAGTGCTACCAAAGTATACGTGGCAAATAAACCTCAATAGGTGTTTTGTCAATAGTACTTGTTATCTGATGACCTTATGCATGCAATGGCTTTGTTCTCCTGCAGTACAAAACCCACTTTTTTAGAGGCAGAGCATAAAAAAGAAGTGAAGAAAAGAAGTGGGTCATTTGAAAAAAGAAGTGGTTTGTAAACTGTCATGTAAATCAGTTTTCACAAAATTTCTCTAAAATCTATTCCATTTCCCTGAAAAAAGAAAATCTAAAACTGTAGTAGTATTTATTTACTTACTTACTTATGTACAATTTCTTCCAAGGTTTTATTTTAAAACCAAAATGCTTTTAGACAACAGTCTTCAATATTCTTGCATAAGGTTTACAGAAAGAGAGTCTGTAATAAATGTTGTTGCTCAATGTTGAAACTTTTTTTTTTTTTTTTGAAGCAGAACATGAGTTAATAGGAAGTTGCCAACCACTATAACCAAGAATCGCTTCTTTTCTTGGTTATAATCATAATTTCTGAAATGGAATGCTGAAAAATAGTTATAGCTTTTGTGACACATTTTGTTGCTAATATCTGGTAGGTCCCATAAAGTTTGAAGAAATGCGACAGAGAAAAACTTTAAACTTTAAATGCTTAACTATTTACACTAGGTCTCCACCTTGCACTAGATCTATTAATTTAGAAGACATGTTATTTAAACTTTAAAAAAGAAAATTATTCCTGAACAAACTGTAATTTCAGGTTCTACAGTAAACGGAAGTTATAAAAGTAAATGTCTTCAGCTTCATATCATCATACCCACATTGTTTAATTTGGTATTCAATTTTTCTAGAGAAAGAAATGCAAGAAGAATGTAATCAGTGTAATTAATGATAGTACACATCAGCTCTGTGCCAAAATCATGAACGTTCTTTCATTGTTTCCTTGAATTTATGAATTGAGCAATTTAGCTCATAACAATCTTAGCCCACACACAAAAATCAAATAAAGTTAGTTTTGTGTGATGCAACTATACTAGTAGGAGTGAAGTAACTGCATATCCAGTGAAATTCTGTTATGTGTATTGTGCAAACAGACAAGTGTATAAAGGTTACAGACATTAAATCAGAATCAGAATCTCTTTATTTCACCAAGTATGTTACACATACAAGGAATTTGTCACACACACATATATGAGCGCACACATGTATTACATACTAAACAGACCAGACAAGTGCCTGGACTATTAACAAATATTCAGGAAAATAGACATTTGACTTAAAATAGAATAATAGTATAAAAGATTAGATATAGAGAAGCAATTGTGAAGGTAACCAAAAGATAAATAAGTGAAGATACATAGAGTCCCCTCTGAAACATCAAAACAGGCGAGAATTTACCAGCAAATGATTCGAAAACAGGAACTACTATTGGCTAACTAACTAGCTTATCTTGTTATCTAGACCAGATTTATTATTATCAGTAGTAAAGATTAAATAGAGACTGGTTTAACTCTGGCAATGAGGACTGTTTGTCTTCTCTGTAGCTGTGGAAAATAAAGAGAAGAGATGCTGCTTGTCAAGCACGTGCTGTGAGGTTAAGTAGTTAGCCTGATATACTTCAACACCCTTTAATTTTTTTATCTAAACTTACTCTGTGGTTTTAGCTGCTTAAAAAATCTCTTCAGGCCCCTGTAGCCCTTACAGATGAGGTCTGGGCTATGCCCAGTCTTTAGATCCTACACATAGCAGGTTAAAGTTCAGTTGTGAATGCCAGCTATCATATACAGTACATCTCTTTCCCTTTTTTACACCCATGTTTAGATTCCATGGCATCATGGAAAGAATCTCTTATAAGAACTACAATGTCATGTTTTTTTTTTTTTAATTTCTTTTTTTTTTTTAATTTAGATTCAGACATCACATGCACAGTCAAAACATCCAAATATTTGGATCGACAATGCAATTTTTAATTTAAGACTGATAGCTCAATTTATTCCACTTTGGAAAATCACTAATTCCATTACTGAAGACAATGACAATGAAAATAATTCTATATAACTGGTCTGTACAGGAGTGTACTTGGTTCATGAAGATTTCTAGGTAGATTACAGTTATCCAACAATTGTGAGAACTGAATATTCTTCCACTTTATATCTTTTGGGAACAATAGTGGGAACAAGGTCGCTTGGAAGCTTTTACAACAATGTGATGTACGCAACTAAAGAAATGTCCCGTAACGGTAACTGTACCAGGGACAGAACTGTAATCATTATAATCATAATGGGAAAATGAAAATGAAAAAAAGTGGTAATTGACCTCACTTTAGTCTTCAGCATTTTTTAGTTGAGAGGATCTGTTTTAGTAACTTTAGAAATAATAGCTGTTGTGCTTTATATTGATTATCATGGTGCTTATGGAGTGATTCCAGATTATATAATATAATCTTATATTTCTTTATTGTCCATGTTTCAAAGTAATGCCAAATAATTTAAGGCCATATAATGAGTTCAAACCTAGGAGCAATGTGGTGATGTGTATTTGCAAATAAGCTGTGTTGCTTAAAATACTACACAGGACGTTATAAAGAGATTATGTTTGAATGCACAGCCTGAATTCCAGCACGTGCACGATGTGCTGCAAAACCACTTCATACATATTGTGGTAGTATTCTGCCCTCATGCTTTTAATATGTTAGTGAAAGAAATGTTTCACCATTTCAGACTGCAACACTACATAGAGATTATTTGGTATGCATCAGGGAAACTAGCAACTCCTCCATATACCTATGTGACACTGATTCAGCTTCAGATTCAGTAGTATCTGATCCTTCTCCAACTTCTGTGTAAATCAATGAACTCTCCTGCTGTAACTCTCCTCTTTAGACCTTGGGTTGTGTATGTGTGTGTGTGTGTGTTTTTTTTTTAATTTAAAAAAAATATATATTTTATGTATCTTATCCATTCAAACTGAATCAGTGAATAGTGTAAGCCTGTGGTTTATCATGTTAATTGATTAATGTTGATGAATTAATTGTGATTTATTCTGTTTATTATCATGCATATTGCTAAATCTGGAATAATACAGTTGACAATAAAAAACATTTCTGCAAAGATAATATAGCACTTTTCAAGCCCAACAAAAAGTACCAATCATAATTAAATCTGATTAGAAAAGATCAATGCTAGTAAAGTTAGTTAGCACTTTAAAATTATCTATGTAATATTTTTTTAAAGAAAGAGAAATAAAATATGGATATAATAAAATAAGAGTTTCATCAGGAGCAGTATTAGTTTCATGAAGAGGAGCAGTAAGAATTTCAAAAGGAAGAGTAGTGGGAACAGGAGAAGCAGTACAAGCTGCAGCATGAGGAGGGTGAAGAGCAACAGATAAGGAAGTAAACTCAGAGAGATTCATATTATGAGTAACATATAAGTAACTGATGATGGCACATTGTAATTAATTTATACACCATTGTTTAGGAGTTTCTTGAGCTCGCTGATGAGAGGGTATTTTCCCTGTCCACAGAACTGTCCGTTAAAATCATCCAGATCAAGAGCCCACACAAAGGCCCCTCCAAACTTATTATCTTTGAGGTAGGTCACCTAAAACAGAAAAGCAGGCAGTAAGGTCACTCTATGAGCTATACAGAAGTTAGATAGCTGGTGTTTCTTCATTATATGATCTTCCTCCTGTTTCATCAGTAGTTTATTTCCCTAGCCCTCTGCAATTTGTCACTGCTGAAAGTAATTCAGAGAAGTCCAAAGTTTAATGATGTATGCAGGAATGCACTGTTGCACATTTTTGTGGTATACTGTATACTCACACTTGAATATCTTGGCCTGGAATATTGAAGATGATGTGTAAATTCAAATTTCAATAGAGTTTTACTACATATGGCAGTGAATTGACTCTTGACCTTTTTTCTTGAAATTTCTTAATTCAAATTTCTTACCTTTGTGTCAAAACTCTCCTTGGTGTCAAAGCCAACCCACTGACCCCCTTTTGTGGCATAGGGTACTTTCTGATCCTGGATCCACTGTACGCTGGTTCCTTGAAGGAAGCTGCAGACCTGATGGGAAATAACCGTTTACTGCTAGTTCATCAAGTATCTTATAGAACAACAAGTGAAGTTTGTGTGGCTCATGTACAGTAAGCTGTGTACAAACCTCATAATAAGACCAGAAGCCTGGCTCTTTGGTGTAGGTGCCAGCAGAAGCAGGGCCACTTGATGGAGCTCCCAGGCCACTCGCTGTAGACGACAGTTGGAACGTTCTGCCATATGTAGCAAAACCCATCCTCAGCTTCTCCACTGGAGCACCCTGATTCTTCCAGTATGTCATTGAGTAATTCTGCAAAATCAGAAACGAAATGTTGTAGTGCATCTCTGATTGCCAAGCTCAGGTGTAAGTGAACTTGTAGAAAGTTTGTCTTTACAGTATTAAGGTAGATTTGAGCTCCTGTTTCCTGAGACCATTGATACAGAGGACTGTTGTGTCCAGTGAAACTTTCCCAAGACCCATGAAAGTCATACGTCATCACGCTAATGAAGTCCAGGTACCTGTATATTTAATAAAGTAACCAGTTCAGTGACACTGTAAATCTTAACACAATTAAAACATGATAGATATAAATACTTCGTAAAGCAATAAACAGGACTGCAAAAAATATCAAGTGAAATGACATTTTTAAAAATGCTGAACATTTTCTGAACATTTATCTAATACATATCATTATGAGATTATGATAAGACAAATTATTAAAATGTATTTCTTCAGGTAATTTTGTTTCTTTTAAGCATTTATTTCTGGATTTTTACATTATCTGCCACTAGAACAAAAAATATTTTAAGCTTTAAGTTAGATCAAATATGTAGAAACAGGCTAAATATGCTTATATTGCTTTATCCTACCTAATAATGAAACATGTCAAAACAGGTAATCTATTTAAGATGAAATTTCAGCTGAAATAGTTGTAATTTTCACCTGATAATTTTTGCAGGTACTGTAGTTCTCTGAAAATCTATCAAAACTGTTAGTACTGAGTTTGACACAACCTGATTTCTTTCATGTTATCCAACATAACCTACTGGGCAATCTGAGGAATTTCATATGCTACATCTATAGTTGATTTCCCAGCAGCCACTGCAGCTGTGACCATAAGGCGGGGACGTCCTGTTGCACTGCTTTCAGCCTCATAGGCCTGTCGGAGCTCCTACAGGGCAAAAACACACATTTATTAAACTGACCCATTAGGCGAGAATGAGGTAGAAAGACTCAGTGGGTAAGTTGTAATCAATTGTAGGCAATTGTACACAGTTGTCATGAAACTATATTACACAAGCACCCATAATTTTTATGAGGCTGAAATACAGTGAAACAATTGGGGAAAGTGATAGATAAAGTTCATACAACATTAAAACCCTGGCTGACCAGTTCTGACCTGATTCTTTTGAAATGCTGTGAATTATGAAATAGCATTTTAGATGAGAATTAAAAAGAAAAATATACACAATGACTAACAACTTTACAACACTGTGGAATCACAATTTTAAAAAATAGTACGAAAAAAAAATAATACATGGAATAAACTTCTGATGCTTGGTTATTCAAGCATTTTTGGTGGCTTAGGTTAACTGAAGTAGTAGTTCAGTATTAGACTTATTTTGCATTATCCAATTAATCTAATAAATATTTTGAAATTATAAGAGAACTCAAAAGCCAGAGCAGATGTTTACTGCGTATTAGTTTTGAATGCTATTTTTTACATAATTCTATTTTTTCTTTTCACTTAAAGCATTAAAATCTTTGCAAAAAATTTTGTCTTTGCCAATAAACACAAAACAAAAACAAATCACAAGCTTTGGTTAACAAACCCTAAACGAGTTAAAAAGTAGCTGAAACAATAAAGTTAATTATAGAAATTAATTATTTCTGATTATGTTCAGGCTACATTTTTTAAACTTATTATTAAAACTTATTAAAATTAAACTTAAATTTTTCGATTCCATTCAATTTAAGAATGGTCACTTCAAACAATATAGTTACTCAGTGCTTCTTTTAATTTCTAGCTGTGTTGGTATTTGTTTATTGTGGCCCAGGTAATGTTATTGCGAGAGTGCTCACTATTTGCACTTCTGTTGCTTAGTGTGTTTGCTAACTGGTGGGGAACACCTGCATGGTTTGTCCAGCACATCCCACAGATGCTCGATCAGATTGCGATCTGGGGAATTTGGAGGCCAAGTCAACACTCTTTGTCATGTTCCTCAAACCATTCCTGAACAATTTTTGAAATTTTTTTTCTGATTGGTCTGCAGCGACGCAGCCCCATACACAGCAGGCTGTGATGCACTGTGTGTTCTGACGCTTTTCTTTCATAACCAGCATTAATTTTTTCAGCAATTTATGCTACAGTAGCTCTTCTGTGGGATTGGACCAGATGGGCTAGCCTTTGATCCCCTCGCACATCAATGAACCTTGGCTGCCCATGACCCTGTCGCCGGTTCACCGGTTGTCCTTCCTTGGACCACTTTTGGAAGGTACTAACCACTGCATACCGGGAACACATGCCGTTTTGGAGATGCTCTGACAGTCATCTAGCCATCACAATTTCGCCCTTGACAAAGTCGCTCAGATCCTTATGCTTGCCCATTTTTCCTGCCTAATATATCCCACCCCTCAACAGGTGCCATTGTAATGAAATAATCAATGTTATTCACTTATATATACATAGAGTTCTCTCACCCTTAAAACAGGGAGTGGCATAGTTATAGTTTGGGCCACAGTAGCACTGTAGGATAAGAGGATAATATCCAGGATAAAGATGATATATACTCACCTTGCAGAGCAGAGTGAACCGTCCCTTGTCTTTTGAAGTACTGCCACGGGCTCCAGGATACTCCCAGTCCAGGTCCAGGCCATCAAATCCATACTTTCTGAGAAAGCTGATGGAGGACTGGATGAATGTATTTCTGTTGGCTTGTGTGGACACCATGGTGGAGAATCTGGACACAGAGAATGCAGTTCTGTCTCTGTCTTTCCTTTTTACTTTTTCGGAGATTCAACAAAATATTTCACAGCAGAACAGTGGAAAAAAAAAACACTTACTGAGTTGAACCAAAATTCCATCCTCCAACAGCCAAAAGTGTCTTCAAGCTTGGATTACTGTTAAATGAATTAGTATCTCACATTAGCAAATCAGTTTTAACCCAGAATATAATATCAGCTACCCAACACAAGCAAACCTCACCTTTGCTTCAGACTATTGAATGATTGGTAGAGAGTCACATCATTCCACTCGTAGGTGGCCAGCTGATTTGCAGAGTTAATGATGGAGAACGCGTAGATCAGATGTGTGCACAGGAAAGGATCAATGTTGGCAGGCAAATGCTTCACAGGATCAGGTCTGTACTGGGCCCAGTTAGTGAAGTAGCATATAAGCTGATAGGCTGAACCTAAATATTAAATAAAATGCATCAGCTGATTTGAACTGATTTAAGAAAATAAAAACAGGGAAATTACTTCAAAAATAATGCACAGATAAAACTCACCAAAATGAATAAGTAACAGGCAAATGCCTGAAAGGTGAAATAAAAATATAAGTGGAGTATTAAAACACACAGCATACAAATGACAGATATCATGTCAATAGCCAAATGTTTAATGAATAACATTAAAGAAAAACAAGATTATTACCTGTGAGTAGAATAAGTCTTGTCATTGTGGCTGCAGTTTTACACTGGCTACCTTTCAGGCAGAAACATTTTTCTTTTTGTAGCATTGTACATGAACTTGTGAACAGCAACCAATCCGCAGTGTCTTATTTGCATAATCTGTTTGCATAGTGAGAACTGGTAAAATGAACTTAGTGGCTGACATTACTTTAAGGCATTCAGTTAATCAGATGCAACTTCTTTATTCTTTGGATTTTATTTGCAGTTTTGTTTTTTATTCAATAGGTTGTGGTTTATTAATTGTACAGTCAACAAAGCTGCTTAGAATCTGTCTTTTTTTTCTCTTCCTATGTTTCTGCCTACAAAAGTGTGTGGAGGATCTTGTGACAATGACTAGCAGTTATGTGAATATAAAAAGAAAGAAAAAACTATTATTACTAAATGATGATGTGCACATTGCATGTCTTTAGTGTTACATTAGCTGTGTGGGCTTGTTATCAATACTAATTGTTATTTGATGACATGTGATGTATACAATGACTTTTTGCTTTGTTCTCCAGCAGGAGAAACCAAACTTTTTGTAGAGTTAGAATATAAAAGAAATGTTTCTTGTGGTTGTGAAAACTGATTTAAGGTTGGTTTATTTTAAGCAATCATTTAATGCTTTTTCCCTTTTACAAGAGAACATCTAAAACTGTGTGTGTGTTTTTATACTGTACTGTATGTATGTATGTATGTGTGTGTGTGTGTGTATATATATGTGTGTATATATAAGTGAGTACACCCCTTTTCAATATATCTAAAATGTCATATAATTCAAAATACTATTATATTAAAATAACTATGACTACTTTAATTTAAACAATAGGATATATGCTGTTATGTATAATTGAAACAATCAGGTTAGACAAACCATACTGAAATTACAGACTACATTGTAGAAACTCAGTGAAACAAAAGTGAGTACACCTGTGATGAATTTTCCAATTAAAGGTTAATTAAGGTTAATAAAATACACTCTGTTAGACCTTTTCAGCAAAATATGGCTGCCTGTTTGTTTGCCAGACTGCATCTTACATAGGTATACAAAACAAGCTGTTAACACCAGAGTTTTCTAAATTTTGGGTCTCTTTGATCCATAATGGATAAATATGTTTGGATCAGATGGGGTTCAGCATATTTGGTGTGGACCTGGCCAGTGACTGCATAATGCCAAATGTGAAACATGGAGGAGAGAGTCTGTTAATATGGGGTTGCATGAGTTCAGCAGTTGCAGGGGAAATGACCTTTATTGACGGCATCATGAATGCTAGTGTGAACACCAAAATACTAAATGAAAAGATGAGTCCCAGTCTCAAGATGCTTGGCAGGAAAGGAATATTCCCACAAGACAATGATCCTAAACACACTGCAAAACGGACACAGGAGTTTTTAAAAAAGAAAAAAGTGAAGCCCATCACCTGGCCAAGAATGTCACCTGACCTGACAGACCGTAGACCACCTTTGGGCAATTCTAAAGCAGAAGGTAGAGAAGCGTAACCCCACAAGCCAAGTGTAGCTGAAAAGAATCATTTGTGAAGAATAGCAGAACATGTCTCCACAGTTTTGTGCTAGACTAGTGTTAGCCATGCCAAGGAGGCTTCAATATGTTATCAGCAACAAAAGTGGACCCACAAGATATTAGAAATACAAACAAGTGAACTCCCACTAGTGTACTGATTTTTATTGCAGTTTCTTTTAACATATGTACCCTTCATTACAGTTTAACCAGTTGAACATTTATGTTTTTTTTATACAAATTTGCTGTAATCAATATGTTCTTTAAATAAAAAACAATAAACCTGTATTACACCAAAAAATGTATAATTTTCCCACATTTTAATGATATTTAAATCTGCAAAATCTGTACAAGACAAAATCAATAGAGCTAATGAAATTCTCTTTTAGTATGAGAGATAAAAGATGGGACCAAAACTATGCACACCCATGTCTTGTAAAAGCCACATTAAAGCGGCGGCTGTTCCCAAAACCTTGGGAAACTTGTGACATACAGGACAGTGTATTGTGTAACTGTTCTGCTCTGATTATAATGAGTTTTGTTTACACCAGAGCCGGAATTTCATATGAAGCTATATTTACAAGTGTTTCTATACATACAGAAGGTGGAGAATTTGATCATACACAACACTGTCTTGTTGTAGAATACACTACAAGTTAAATATTGGACTCTGCAACACATTCACAGCACTATTTATATATTTATATTGTATTACACTCTATTTAAGATCACTGAATGACTTTGCCTAAAGGTATTGACAGCACACATGCAATATTTACTGTATAGATTCAATATTTACAGCACAGATACAATATTTACAGTAGTAAGGGGGGAACAAAACTGCATTCATGTCAAATTACATGGCTAAAGAAGAGCATAGAAATATACTCTGTACATGAAGGTCAAACTAAATAAATACACACTGTTAAATTGTCTGGGTCTGCATTAATTCACTGTCAATACAGATACAGACAGTGACAGGTAGTGATAATGTCTAGACCTAGTGTTACAGACATGCCATTGTGCTTTAGTTATTCTTTGCATCATTCACATGTACCCCTTCTTTTGCATGTCTCACTTCTTTATGTTAACATGTAAATGCAGGTCTGTATATACGCAAATCATAAAAATACACTGTCATATTCTGATCTGCTAACTTATCAACATCCATAACCAAATCTTGACGTGCAAGTCTACTGCCTTTATATATGTGTATATATATATATATATGTATATATATATGTATATATATATAAAACAGACACATGTATGGCTTCCTTTAATTCATAAACATGTCTAGGTCAGAAAACACAAAAATAAAAAAGCTACAAAAATAACAAAATAGTATGTTTATAACAAAGGGCTAACAGAAACTTTTTAACTAAATGTACGGTCCCCTCAGTGGAACGACAAGGCCAAACAATGAAGACATTTGGGTTTGACATCAAAGGATGAATATGAGCTCAGAGTTTCAGCTTTCATTTCGTGATAGTTACATTTAGATGTGTTAACTTAGAACATGACACCTTTTGTTTGGACATACACATTTTCCAAGTGATTAAAAATAATGGAACATGTAATTGACAGGTGTTTCTTGTTGCCCCAGTGTGCCCTGTTAGATTAATTGTTTAAAGAATTAAGAGCTCTGAATGTTTTACAGAGCCGTGGGTTTCGCCTATGAAAACTTCATGTGTTGTTAAAAAGGATAAACCAACTTGAAGACCAGAGAGCTGTTTCTGTTAGAAATGCAAGCCATTTTGAAGTTGAAAAAAGAAGGAAAATCGATCAGAGCCATTGCACAAGCACCGGGCGTAGCCAATACAACAATTTGGAATATCCTGAAAAAGAAAGAAACCACTGATGTACTAACAATCAACATCACCAACAACCTCCACAGGGCAGGGGTGAAGATATCACAATCCACTGTTCGAAGAAAACTTTATAGAAATATAACCACAAGATTTAAACCACTCATTAGCAGTAAGAATCGGAAGGCCAGATTGGAATTCGCAAAGAAATAGATGAGCCACAAAAGTTCTGGAACGAAGATTAACCTCTACCAAAGTGATGGTCAAGCACGGTGGAGGTAGTGTCATGGCTTGGGCTTGCATGGCTGCTTCTGGAATGGGCTCACGAATCTTTACTGATGATTTAAGTCATGATGGCAGCAGCAGAATGAATTCAGAAGTCTACAGAAACATTCTGTCTGCCAAGTTACAGAGAAATACATCCAATCTAATGTGCTAATATTGATGATCATTGTGCTGACATACCAATTCCAGCTTATATGATACAATGTGAAATTTCTTTATTATCCCCATTTTAAAAAAATGTGACTGATTATGACTTCAAACACAGGGGCAAATAGTTGCTGTGTATTTGCAAATAAACTATGTTGATGAACATACTATGCAGGATGATGTCTGAATTCACAGCCTGAATCCATGCATTTTGTGCTTTAACACAACTTTATACATATTGTGACAGTATTCTGCCACTACGCTTTTGATATTTTAATGAAGGAGAGAAAGAAACATTTCAACATTTCAGAATGTGACACTATATAGAGATTATTTGGCATGCTGTTGATGTGCCTTGTCACATGAAGTGTCATTCCATTAACCTGAACTTTTGAAGAATCAAAGCTATTAAGTAAAATGCTCAAAGATTTTTGGAGATTGTTTGGCCTTGCACTGCTATGAATTAGGGAAACTAGCAACTCCTCCATGTGCTTATGTGTGCCACAGATCCAGCTTCAGATTCAGTCATATCTGATTCTTCTCCAACACCTCCAACTCCTTAGCTCTCCAGCTATAACTGGATGAGTGTTTTTTTAAAGAAGCAGTTTATGAATTTGGTGGTATATGAACTTATACTTCAAGCTGAATTAATAAATAGTGTAAGCCTTTGGGTTTGATCATAGAAATAAAAGTGTGGTTTATTATGTTTATTTACCATGCATATTGCTAAATCTGGAAAAATACAGCTGACAGTAAAGAGCATTTAAATTGTGGGAGTGTCTAGTATATAATGTTTTTAGAGCCCATACTATATAAAATTAAAAATGAAAAAATACCAATCATAATTAAATCCTGTTAGTAAAGATCAATGATAATAAAGTTAGCACTTAGATAGATAAATTATCTATGCAATATTTTTAAAGATAGAGAAATATAATATTTGTAAGTATCAAGCCAATGAAGCCATGTTCAGACAACTGTTCAGATATTTTGCTAATCTGTTGCTAATGTATTTTAAATCATGTCTACATCATGTGTTCACTAACATCTTGTGGCAGTTTTATTGCTAGCTGCAGCACTGGCAGCTCTCATTGTAGGTAGTGCCAGCAGGGCAGGGTTTTACACATTTTCTGCCAGCAGCACAATGGATGAAAGATTTATTATCAAAAGGATTTGTATAGATACCATCTTTCTTGGCTGCACAATACCACTGTGAAACTGTAGCAGGAAGAGGAGCAGGAGGAGCTTCAGCAGGATGTGTAATAGGAACTGCAACAGGAGGAGTCATAGGAGGAGCAGATGAGGTTGTAAACTCAGGAGAATTCATATTATAATTAACAGTATTAGAAGTGATAATATACTGTAATTAATTTTATTGCCATTGCTTAGCAGTTTCTTGAGCTCGTTGATGAGAGGGTATTTTCCCAGTCCACAGAACTGTCCAGTAAAATCATCCAAATCAAGAGCCCACACAATGGCCCCTCCAAAATTAAAATCTTTGAGGTAGGTCACCTAAAACAGAAAAAATCTCTCTAGGCTCTGTATAGAAATTAGGTAGCTGCTGTTGCTTCATTAACTCACAACTCAGATTGCATACCTTTGTGTCAAAACTCTCCTTGGTGTCAAAGCCAACCCACTGAGCCCCTTTTGTGGCATAGGGTACTTTCTGATCCTGGATCCACTGTACGCTGGTTCCTTGAAGGAAGCTGCAGACCTGATGGGAAATAACCGTTTACTGCTAGTTGATCATGTCTCTTATAGAACAACACAGTGAAGTTTGTGTGGCTCATGTACAGTAAGCTGTGTACAAACTTCATAGTAAGACCAGAAGCCTGGCTCTCCGGTGTAGGTGCCAGCAGAAGCAGGGCCACTTGATGGAGCTCCCAGGCCACTCGCTGTAGACGACAGTTGGAACGTTCTGCCATATGTGGCAAAACCCATCCTCAGCTTCTCCACTGGAGCACCCTGATTCTTCCAGTATGTCATTGAGTAATTCTGCAAAATCAGAAACGAAATGTTGTAGTGCATCTCTGATTGCCAAGCTCAGGTATAAGTGAACTTGCAGAAAGTTTGTCTTTACAGTATTAAGGTAGATTTGAGCTCCTGTTTCCTGAGACCATTGATACAGAGGACTGTTGTGTCCAGTGAAACTTTCCCAAGACCCATGAATGTCATAGGTTGTCACACTAATGAAGTCCAGGTACCTGTATATTTAATAAAGTAACCAGTTCAGTGACATTGTAAATCTTATCCCAATTGAAACATTTCTTCCTTTTTTTATGACAGTGTATTTATACAGACATAAATATTATCTACAGCAGTTAGCAGCACTGCAAAAATACACTATATTACTAAAAATATGACCTTCACACCCATATGTGGCACTTCCCCAAACTATTACCAACCTATTTCTTGCCTCTTTTTGCCTCTATTACTTTTACTATTTTCAAGCTTAAAATCATCTTTTCTATTGGCAGGTAATTTTGCTTATTTCATGCATTTATTTCTAGAAATCTGTGACTAGAACAAAACAATTTCAAACTTGAATTAATGTGTGGAAATGGGCTCAATAATTTTATACAGTCATGGGAAAAAGAATGCACACCCCCTTCAATTCTAAGTTTTATTTATCAGGCCTAAAAAAAACAATTGTGTGGTCAGCTTATCTAACATAACCTACTTGGAAATCTCAGCAATTTCATATCCAGCATCTATAGTTGATTTTACAGCAGCCACTGCAGCTGTGACCATAAGCCGGGGATGTCCTGTAGCACTGCTTTCAGCCTCATAGGCTTGTCGAAGCTCCTACAGGGCAAAAAACACACATTTATTAACACTCTATCATACCATTATGAGAGAACAAGGAAAAAAGACTCAGTTGGTAAGTTATAATCTAGGAAATTTTATACAATTGTCATATGACCATATACAGTATTAGGCAAGAATTCATCATTTCAATGAGGCCATGATTGGCGGGAAACAAATGGGGAAAATGGTAGGTAATAATAATGAACAAGCTTACACACCACATCAATGTAACAACTGAGGCTGATATCCATTCAGCCATCCACCAATGCCTACTTCCTGTTTGGCACATGTATTTCAGGGCCTAGCTCACCTGTATTCATTGCGAAGTATTGTCAGCTTACCACTGCCTTACCGAGCGTTTCTTCATTGCCTATTGTTTGTATCTTGTTACATGATCTTTGTGCCTGACTTCTGGATTACGTCTTTTGGATTAATGCTTTGTTTTGTTTGCCTGGTTGGACTACCTCTCACGTTACCGGACTTTTGCTTGACTCAACGACCACGCCTCTTTGCCTCATTGTTTGGAGTTATTTGCTGCTTCTGTTTAATAAACTCTCCGCACATGGATTCAGAAACTGCCTCCACGTCTGGTCCCTTACAGAATACTTCGCCTGCCTTGAATCCAGCGGAAGTTTCACAGCTTCAGGCCACGTTTGCTTACCAGAGTGAGCTTCTTAAAGGGTACCAAGAACAGTTAAACAACTAACAAGCCACCAATGACTACCTCACTCGTTACATCCATTCTCTGCCTTCTGCTCATACTGAACCAGTAAGATTTGCACTCCCTGATAAGTTTGATGGCTCTGCTGAGAAGTGAAGGGGGTTTTTGCATCAATGTAAAATATATTTCGCAAACCAACCAGAATCATTTAGCCAAGATTCAAAGAAATGTGCATTTATGATGTCTCTTCTCACTGGCAAAGCTCTTGACTGGGCCTCAGCAGTTTGGGAGAGCAACCCACAATTTCAAACATCTTTTGATTACTTTGCTCAACTAATTCATGAGGTGTTGGAACACCCGGCAGGAGGTAAAAATGTTTCCGTTCATTTGTTTCATTTACGCCAGGGCCAAAAAACAGCAGTTGATTATGCTATTCAGTTCAGGACATTAGCGGCTCAGAGTGGATGGAATGAATATCATGTGAATATCATGAATTGCAAGCTGAACTTGCCTGCAAGGGTGAAGATTCCTCACTGTCTGAATTCATTACTATGGCGATCAGAATTGACAATCTACTTCGTAGTGCACCACGTTCTAAAGTTCGCCCAGTGTCACAAACTCTTATCTGCCATTCAAGCCCTTACAAGCTCAGAGTCTCCAGAGCCCATGCAAATCGCTTACACATGAGTCTCCTCTGAGGAACGCCTACGTCGCAGAAATGAAAGACTATGCTTTTACTGTGGGGAACTGGGTCATCAGAGCATCTCGTGTCCTCACAAAAACAAGAGTTCCCGTGATTCAAGATCTCTGCATCTTCACACCATCACAGTTTTTCTTGGTTCAAGAACTTTGCATTCCCACAGTCCCTTGTATACCGTCCATCAACATCACAGCTGTCGACAATGCCCCTTGCAAATTGGACTATTTCACACTGAAACCATCTCTCTGTACATTATCAACACCCCCAAGAATGCAGTTATCCTGGGGCATCCATGGCTGGCTACTCATGACCCATCCATTTCCTGGAAATATGGTGAGCTAACACAATGGTCAGACTACTGTTACTAGCACTGTCTTCATGTTGCAATTTCCCTGCCATGTTTTACTACCAGTATTGAAAGCCCAGATGTCCAAACGAAAACAAAGATCCCTGATGAGTATGCAGAATTCTCCGAAATTTTTAGTAAAGCTAAGGCAACTCAACTCCCTCCTCACCAACCCTGGGACTGTGCAATTGAGTTACTACCAAATATGACACCCCCTAAAAGCAAAGTATATCCATTGTCACGACCAGAAACCTTAGCCATGGAGACTTACGTCGAAGAGGCATTAGCATCTGGATTTATGCATCCTTCTACTTCACCGACTGCAGCAGGCTTCTTCTTCATTGAGAAGAGGGATGGAGGCCTCCGAACATGTATAGATTACAGAGGATTAAATGCAGTAACCATAAAATACAGATATCCACTACCACTTGTTCCTTCAGCCCTTGAACAACTTCGGGAGGCACGTATTTACACCAAGTTAGACTTGAGAAGTGCTTACAACCTCGTTCGAATCAGAGAAGGGGACGAATGGAAAACAGCATCACCACTAGGGGCACTATGAGTATCAGGTAATGCCGTGTGGGCTAGCCAATGCACCAGCAGTCTTCCAGTCATTCATCAATGAAATCTTCCGTGATCTCCTCAACCAGTGTGTGATAGCCTACATAGATGACATTCTCATATACTCTCAAGATAAGGCTCAACATACACATGTTAAGACAGTCCTCTCACACTTCCAACAACACCAACTGTATGTTAAGTCAGAAAAATGTGAGTTCCACAGTACTCAAACCACCTTCCTCAGTTACAACATCAGCCACCAAGGTGTAGAAATGGATAGCTCAAAGATACAAGCTGTTTCTGAGTGGCCAAGACCCAATACAGTCAAAGAGCTTCAACGATTTTTGGGTTTTGCAAACTTCTATCGAAGATTCATCAGAAACTAAAGCACGATTGCAGCTCCCCTCACAACACTACTCAAAGGTAAACCATCAAAGTTACCATGGAATGATGAGGCACAAAAAGCTTATGTTTCCCTCAAGACCAGCTTCACCACAGCATCAATTCTCAAGCATCCAGACCCTAACCTCCCTTTTGTTGTGGAAGTAGATGCTTCTGACTGTGGTATAGGTGCAGTCCTGTCCCAGCGTCATGGCAATCCAGGTAAACTTTACCCCTGTGCTTTCTTCTCTAGGAAATTGAATGAAGCTGAAAGAAATTATGATGTCGGGAATAAAGAGCTACTGTCTATGAAGGCTGCCCTAGAAGAATGGCAACACTGGCTAGAAGGGGCCATCCATCCTTTCCAAATCATCACTGATCACAAGAACCTTGAATACATTAAGAGTGCCAAAAGACTCAATCCCCGTCAAGCCCCATGGTCATTGTTTTTTACTAGGTTCCAGTTCACAGTCACCTACCGCCCTGGCAGTAAGAACGGCAAAGCAGATGCCCTCTCACGCAGGTATGATCCACCTCATGGGTTATCACATACTGAACCCATATTACCACCCTCAGTCATCATCGCACCCATTACCTGGGACATCATGGAGGAGATCCAAAGAGCGAAGCAGTCTGATCCTGCACCACTTGAATGTCCACCAACGAAACACTACGTACCTCAAACTCTGCGACAAAGAACTATCCAGTGGGTCCACACATCCTTGAGCACAGGACACCCAGGTATTCAGAGAACAATCAATCTGGTACGTAACTCATTTTGGTGGCCATCTCTAACAAGCGATGTTACTGCTTATGTCAAATCTTGTCAAATTTGTGCCCAGTCTAAAACTCCCAAAGAATTGCCAGCTGGCCTGCTCCAGCCATTACCCATCCCACAGAGACCATGGTCGCACCTATCTATTGACTTTGTTACGGATCTACCTAATTCCAACGGATTTACCACAATTCTTGTCATCATAGACAGGTTCTCTAAATCATGGCGGCTCATTCCCATGAAAGGTCTACCCACGGCTATGGAAACTGCTCATGCTCTGTTTCACCATGTCTTTAGAGTTTATGGCCTACCAGAGGACATTGTAACAGATCGGGGATCCCAGTTCACCTCCAGAGTCTGGCATGCCTTTTGCAAGCAACTAGATATCAACCTAAGCTTAACTTCGGGTGGACAAAGGTGGAGCGACTTCATCCCATGGGCTGAATATGCACAGAACTCCCTTACTCATTCCTCTACTGGCCTCACTCCTTTCCAATGCGTGCTGGGCTATCAACCTCCAATGTTCCCTTGGTCGGGAGAACCGTCTTCAGTGCCACCGGTGGATGATTGGATCAGGCGGAGTGAACGGGTGTGGGATAGTGCACACATTCGGCTGCAGCGGACAGTACGAGCCCAACGGATCCAGGCCGACAGACGAAGACATCCTCACCCAAACTCCCAGCCAGGTCAAAGAGTATGGCTATCCACACGTGACCTCAAGTTGCGGCTACCCTGTAGGAAGCTCAGCCCAAGGTATGTGGGTCCTTTCAAAATATTACGTCAGATTAACCCAGTTACATACCGTTTGGAGCTTCCTACTAATTACCGTATCTCTCCCTCCTTCCATGTGTCCCTGCTGAAACCGGTCCACCCAATGTCTGGCCCTGGAACCACGGGTCATGAACCTCCACCTCCATTGGACATTGATGGAGCGGCAGCATACATGGTCAACGAGATCTTGGACTCGAGACGAAGAGGGGGCCAGATGCAGTACCTGGTGGACTGGGAGGGCTATGGACCGGAGGAGAGATCTTGGGTAGCTGCCAGAGACATACTGGACCCGTCGGTGATCCATGACTTTCACCAAGCACACCCTGACCGCCCAGCACCACGACCAAGGGGACGTCCCAGCAGAAGAACACCGGGAGGTGTTCGTAGAGGGAGGGGTTCTGTAACAACTGAGGTTGATATCCATTCAGCCGTCCACCAGAGAGAGCCCTCTCCCGAATACTGATGTACTTCTTCTTCTATGCCTACTTCCTGTTTGGCACATGCATTTCAGGGCCTAGCTCACCTGTATTCATTGCGAAGTATTGTCAGCTTACCACTGCCTTACCGAGCGTTTCTTCATTGCCTATTGTTTGTATCTTGTTACATGATCTTTGTGCCTGACTTCTGGATTACGTCTTTTGGATTAATGCTTTGTTTTGTTTGCCTGGTTGGACTGCCTCTCACGTTACCGGACTTTTGCTTGACTCAATGACCACACCTCTTTGTTATTTGCTGCTTCTGTTTAATAAACTCTCCGCACATGGATTCAGAAACTGCCTCCACGTCTGGTCCCTTACAATCAAAAACCTGGCTGACCAGTTCTGACATTACTCCAATGAAATGCTGTTAACTATGTAACAGCATTTTAGTTGAGCATTAAAAAATAAAATAAAATAATAAATTAATAATAATAATAATAATAATAATAATAATAAGCATATACAGTGATTAACCACATTTACAATACTCTGGAACTAGACTTAAAAAAATGAGGAACTAAGGAAAATACATTGTTAATGCATGTTAATTCAACCATTTTGTTGGTGCTACATTTAACTGAAGAACCAACATTGGCTATGTTTACATGCACATCAAGTTCCGTTTAAAGTCTATATTCAGGTCGCAGCCATATTCAGAATACGATGTTTATATGTATGCCTGTACACCTGTTTATATGCGTACAGGCATCGGAATATTCCTAATGGCCTAATGGTTAGAGAGTTGGACTTATAACTCGAAGGTCATGGGTTTGAGTCTCAGGTCCGGCAGGGATTGTAGGTGGGGGGAGTGAATGACCAGCGCTCTCTTCCACCCTCAATACCACGACTGAGGTGAGACCCTTGAGCAAGACACCGAACCCCCAACTGCTCCCCGGCCGCAGCAAAAAAAAAAAAAAAAAATGCTGCCCACTGCTCCGGGTGTGTGTTCAGGGTGTGTGTGTGTGTGTGTTCACTACTGTGTGTGTGCATTTGGATGGGTTAAATGCAGAGCACAAATTCCGAGTACAGGTCACCATACTTGGCCACACGTCACGTCACTTCACTTCACTACGTGCTTGTTGTAAGGGTGCCTGAGTTGCCATTCTTAAGTACCTAGCCTACATCTAAGCATCTGTTAGCACCCACAATTCCTTGAGGATTGAGCATGCACATATATCTCCTTTCAGTGGATTTTCTGAATAAGGTGTTTACATGCAACAAATTTCCGATTAAAACGGGCATATTCCAGGAGTGGGAATCAGAATATTCTAATTAGAATATTGCCAAATTTTGATCAATATCAGAATATTGATGTGCATGTAAACAAACACTGATTCAATAAGGGTTTACATTATGTGAAAGGTTTGTTTGGTAGGTTTGGTAGAAATTATTCTTCTATTGTGGAGCCAACAAAATGCTTTTTTTTCTGTGGGATTTGCCTTTTTCAAGAAAATAGTAGCTACAGCTACTGTTACTATACTTGATCATTATCCTATAAATCCAAAAAATATTGTTAAACTTGTCAAGTTGGTTTAACTACCATGTTAAAAAATCACACCCTTAGTTTAACAAAGTCAATAGAGTTAACAATGTAGTAGAAGGTTAATTATAGAAACAAATTATTTCTCAGCTCTTTACTTGAAAACATACAGTGTGGTCCGAAACTCTGAGACCACATTGAAAATCTGGGATATATATTTTTTTCATTTAAAATTGGAAATAAACAGAAGGTTTTAGAATTTTGAAATATTTAAAACAAAGAAAGTAAATTTTCAATATCCTGACTATTTAATATACAAGATTGTGCACTATTTCTAGTTCCTTATTTAAATGTAAGCAAATGAGTGATATTCAGCATGTTAACTGCTTTGTACAAAAGGTCAGATATTCCTCATGCCTAATCTCTTCTACTGAAGCATGTGTTCAGACAACAATCTGATGGGTTTTATATAAAATGGATCATAAGGTTTCACAGAAACTTGTGGAATCCATCCAGCTCAAGTGCACACTGTCATTAAAGCAAACAGGGAACATACCAAATACTAAAAAATCACTGAAATTCATGTAAATATTTCAAAGATTCTGCTTTTCACTCAAGTTGTTGTAAATAATATAATTTGTAATGAAAACTGTTGTATTAAATTAGAAAAGAAATGCAAAATAGAAGCATTTTCACTAGTGCTCTCAGATATTTGGACCCCACTATATAGGTCAAATAAAGGGGGCTTAACTCTCCCATCATTTAGGTTCAATATACCTCTAAACTGGGGCAATATGAGACACAAAATATATTTTTAAATTAATAAGATATTGTAAATACAACCTGCATACATCCGTTCTTATCATGTCAATTGATAGAAATTGATAGGAGATGCCTTTCCCTGTCTTATTTTATATTTTTCCCAGTTTGTCCCCAAACATAAGCCAGCACCAAATCACAGGTTTTCATACTTTAGAGTGAACAGCTTGAATCTTTTAGCTACCTGTATAACACTGTAGTGTATTATGGCAGTATACAGAATAAAGATGAGATGTACTGACCTGACAGAGCAGAGTAAACCTTTGCTTGTCCTCTGGAGGACTGCCGCTTGCTCCAGGATACTCCCAGTCTAGATCCAGGCCATCAAATCCATACTTTCTGAGAAAGCTGATGGAGGAATGGATGAATGTATTTCTGTTGGCTTGTGTGGACACCATGGTAGAGAATCTGGACACAGAGAATGCAGTTCTGACCTTTTTACTTTTGTAGAGATTCAACAGGTTTACAGCAGAACCATGAAAAAAAAAACACTTACTGAGTTGAACCAAAATTCCATCCTCCAACAGCCAAAAGTGTCTTCAAGCTTGGATTACTGTTAAATGAATTAGTATCTCACATTAGCAAATCAGTTTTAACCCAGAATATAATATCATCTACCCAACACAAGCAAACCTCACCTTTGCTTCAGACTATTGAACGATTGGTAGAGAGTCTCATCGTTCCACTTGTAGGTAGCCAGATGATTTGCAGAGTCAATGATGGAGAACGCGTAGATCAGATGTGTGCACAGGAAAGGATCAATGTTGGCAGGCAAATGCTTCACAGGATCAGGTCTGTACTGGGCCCAGTTGGTGAAGTAGCATATAAGCTGATAAGCTGAAACTAAATATTAAATAAAATGCCTCACTATGTTGATTGGATAAGTAAAAACAAGGAAATTATTTCTGAAATAATGCATAGAGAAAACTCACCAAGTTGAATAAATAACAGGCAAATGCCTGAAAGATAAAACATTTAAAACATTCAAACACACAGCAAACAAATGTCAGATAACATGGCAACAGCCAAAAGTTTAATGAATGAATAACAAGATAAATAAAAATCTACCTGTGAGTAGAATAAGTCTTGTCATTGTGGATGCAGTTTTGCACTGGCTACCTTTCCAGTGGAAGCACAAACAGAATTGTACTGATTTTTGTAGAGTTGGATCTGAACTTGAGAGCAATAACCAATCTGCAGTGTCCTGTATGCATAATTTATTTTCATAGTGGGAACTGCTAAAATGAACTTACTGGCTGGCGTTACTTTATGGCTTTCAATTAAAGGGCATGGATCTCTTTATCATTTGGGTTTTATTTGCAATGTTTTTAATTGTACAGTCAACAAAGTTGCTGAGAATCAGTCTAATTTTTCGATTCCCGTGTTTCTGCCTACAAAAGTACGTGGAGGATCTTGTGAAAATGATTAGCAACGATTCATATGTCTGCTCTAGAATATTATCATGTGTCCTTTCTTTTGTAACATGAAAAAAAATCTATTATTGTCAAATGCCCTTTTCACATATTTAGTGTTACATTGGCTTTGCACTGCATTACAATGGCTTTGCACTGCTTACATTATTTTAATAATGCAGAACAAAAAAAAAGAAGTGAAGATTCATGTAAATATGTTTTCACAATCTTTTCCTTTTTCTGATTTATTCCATTTCCCTCTGACAAGATAAAATCGAGCGTGACGTGTACTGGTTTTCTTTGTTTGTTTGTTTGTTTTTACAGTTTTTAAGAGGTGTTAGTCCTTACTGAGTTTACCGTTTTAAAACTGTTGACACAATTTGCACAGCAGTGCTTATGCAGACCAATATATATATGTATATACACTGCTCAAAAAAATTAAAGGAACACTTTGAAAACAGATCAGATCTCAATGGGGAAAAATAGCATGCTGGATATCTATACTGATATGGACTGGGTAATGTGTTAGGAATGAAAGGATGCCACATAGTTTGATGGAAATGAAAATTATCAACCATTAGAATGAATTCAAAGACACCTCGAAAATCAAAGTGAAAAAATGATGCAGCAGGCTAGTCCATTTTGCTGAAATTTCAATGTAGCAACTCGAAATGGTACTCAGTAGTTTGTATGGCCCCCACGTGCTTGTATGCATGCCTGACAACGTTGGGGCATGCTCCTAATGAGACGATGGATGGTGTCCTGGGGTGTTTCCTCCCAGATCTGGACCAGGGCATCACTGAGCTCCTGGACAGTCTGAGGTGCAACCTGGCGGCGTCGGATGGACCGAAACATAATGTCCCAGAGGTGTTCTATTGTATTTAGTTCAGGCGAGCGTGGGGGCCATTCAGTGGTATCAATTCCTTCATCCTCCAGGAACTGCCTGCATACTCTCGCCACATGAGGCCGGGCATTGTCGTGCACCAGGAGGAACCCAGGACCAACTGCACCAGCGTAGGCTCTGACAATGGGTCCAAGGATTTCATCCCGATACCTAATGGCAGTCAGGGTGCCATTGTCTAGCCTGTAGAAGTCTATGCGTCCCTCCATGGATATGCCTCCCCAGACCATCACTGACCCACCACCAAACCGGTCATGCTGAATGATGGTACAGGCAGCATAACATTCTCCACGGCTTCTCCAGACCCTTTCATGTCTGTCACATGTGCTCAGGGTGAACCTGCTCTCATCTGTGAAAAGCACAGGGCGCCAGTGGCGGACCTGCCAATTCTGGTGTTGCCAATCGAGCTCCACGGTGCCAGGCAGTGAGTACAGGGCCCACTAGAGGACGTCGGGCCCTCAGGCCACCCTCATGAAGTCTGTTTCTGATTGTTTGGTCAGAGACATTCATGCCAGTGGCCTGCTGGAGGTCATTTTGTAGGGCTCTGGCAGTGCTTATCCTGTTCCTCCCTGCACAAAGGAGCAGATACCGGTCCTGCTGATGGGTTAAGGACCTTCTATGGCCCTGTCCAGCTCTCCTAGAGTAACTGCCTGTCTCCTGGAATCTCCTCCATGCTCTTGAGACTGTGCTGGGAGACACAGCAAACCTTCTGGCAATGGCACGTATTGATGTGCCATACTGGAGGAGTTGGACTGCCTGTGCAACCTCTGTAGGGTCCAGGTATCGCCTCATGTTACCAGTAGTGACACTGACCCTAGCCAAATGCAAAACTAGTGAAAAACAGTCAGGAAAGATGAGTAGGGGAAAAAATGTCAGTGGCCTCCACCTGTAAAACCATTCCTGTTTTGGGGGTCGTCTCATTGTTGCCCATCTAGTGCACCTGTTGTTAATTTCATTAACACCAAAGCAGCTGAAACTGATTAACAACCCCCTCTGCTACTTAACTGACCAGATCAATATCCCAGGAGTTTAATTGACTTGATGCTATACTCTGATTAAAAAGTGTTCCTTTAATTTTTTTGAGCAGTGTATATATATATATATATATATATATATATATATATATATGTATATATATATATATATATATATATATATATATATATATATATATATACATATATATATTATGGCATGGGCATGAATTCAATGGAATGCCAATGGAACGGGCTCACTGGTGTTTATTGATGATGAGACTGCTGACAGAAGTAGCAAGGTGAGGTGTATCTGAGGTGTATAGGGCTATACTCTCTGCTCACATTCAGCCAAATGCTACAAAACTGGCAAAGAAATGGAAGATTCTTCAATGGCCAAGTCAGTTGCCTGATCTCAACCCAATAAAGCATGCTTTTCACTTAATGAAGACAAGATTAAAGTCAGAAAGACCCACAAACAAGCAGCAACTGAAGGTGGCTGCAGTGAAGACCTGGCAAAGCATCTCCAGGGAGGAAACTCAGTGGAAACTTGTTGATGTCCATGGGCTCCAGACTTCAGGCAGTGATTGACTGCAAAGGATTTTCATCCAAGTATTAGAATTATGCTTATATTTACAATTATGTCACTTTGTCCAAATACCTTTGAGCCCCTGAAAATGGAAGTACTTTGCTTAAAATGGCTGTAATTCCTAAATGGTAAATGCCATATTTTTGTGGAACCTCTTAAAATAAAGCTTAAAATAAATCACAAATCAAATCCATTGTGGTGGTGTATAAAGGCAAAATCACAAAAACTCAGTCATTGTCCAAATACTTCTGGACCTAACTGTATATATATATATATATATATATATATATATATATATATATATATATATATATATATATATATGGTTTATGAAAGTTTATGCTCAAATGAGACTTTTTATCTTTTGTGGTAATTTTTTTTCTAGCATGTATGCAACAAATTCATCAGTTAATATTCAGAATATCAGTAATTTCAATAAAATTAAAATACATTAAATGATAAATGACTCTTCAAAAAAATTATAAAAAATTTCAGGTACAGATTCAATATAGATTGTAAATAATAGTATGATGCATCTCAGCTCTCAGTGTTAATACTATTCATTTTCCAGGTGTGTTAAAGGAAAATCATGAAAACGAGCCATAAGCAGAGCACAGTGGGGGAAAAAAACGACATGAGACAAGTGCAGTCTCAAGGTTTACAGAAACATTGTATATAATAATAAATCTTGCTCAGGGTTGGAACTGTTTGTGTGAAGCAGAATATTAATTTATAGGAAGTTGCCATGAAGCTACTTCCTTTGGTTATAATCATAAAGTTTGAACCAGGAAGCTGAAAATGCATAGTAGATGAAGCATAAAAGTTATAGTTTTGATGTAATGTAAAGCTGATATAATGTAAAGCTCTGTGTGTGGGTGTGTGTTTGTGTGTGTGTGTGTTTCAGAGAGAGAGAGAGAGAGAAATTTGTTGTTGATATCTCTGATACCCCTCACACAGTTTGGAGAAATGCACTATATGCATGATATCTACTGATTTAGACACATTATGTTCACACGTCATTTTTTAATTCCTGAACAAATGGCAATTTCAGGTTCTACAGCACATAAAAGTCATAAAAGTAAACATGTCCAGCTTCAGATCACCATACTCTGTTTAGTTTACTATTTAAATTTTCTAGAAAAAGAAATGTAAACCAATTGTAATCATTAGTGCTAGTACTCATCAACTCTCATTTATCAGTAATCTTTATTTTTAACAAACATGTTTACAACTTCTACCTTATTTATATGTCTTTTGTAAAAATGATTTATACCAACACATCTGTAATAAATAGGGTTTTACATCAAATCTATACAAAGCAATATCAATAGACCTACTGAAATCTAAAGGAAATGTGATGCTTTTGTATGAGGCATAAGAGATGAGACATTTATGAAAAATTAATCTTTATGTTCCCAAACTATAATGAGTTTATGGTGCAGTGGAAATTTTAATTTATATATATATATATATATATATATATATATATATATATATATATATATATATATATATATATATATATATACACACTAGAACATGATTGGTATATATATATATATATATATATATAATTACATATATATATGTATATATACCAATCATGTTCTAGTGTTATGAAGTGTTGTGTTGTGCTACTTGAATTGCTCTTGCATGTTTCTCTTCTCTCTCTTTCAGGTGGAAAAACTAAAACTTGACTTGTCTGTTATTATAAAGGGTTAATTGGAGAAGAAGGAGCAGAGAGGCAGAGGAAAAGGAATCAGGTAATCTCCTTCTCCACTTTCTTTAGTACCTGTTTGTCTATGCTCTTGAACAAGCTGAGACTCCTGATCATTGGTGTTGTGTTCATGCCTCACCTTCTAAAGGGAAATGGCGAATACCCTGATTATAAATGCCCCAATAATTAGAGCTTGTTCCTGTTATGTTTTAAAAGACACCATGGATATGTATTTAAAAGACCTGGTTAAAGCCCTCAAGGCTTCACATTTTTCTACCCTGAACACTTAAAAACTCGAAAAACAACAAAACTATCATTATAATCTTGAAACTATTACAGACAATATAATCTAATTATAATCATTTAAACTCTGTCCAAATAGCAGATTAAGTATTAGTTGAAAAAAATTTGACATTCTGTCTTCTATGTCCTCAAGATATCAGGGACCCCACACAGTCCTGTTGACCACCCACAATTCTTTGCTTATTGAGCTAGAACCTGGTAGAATTCGGTGGCTGCAGCAAATGAACCTTCTTCCTATTGCTACTAACACCCTTATGGATCTTACAGTAAAAAAGAAAAAAGCTGACTATTTGCAATGTATTTTCAGGTCAGTGATTAAACAATTGCCCAGTCTTTTCCAGATGCTGCATTATGATGGAGCCCAAATCCTGATGTTTCTGCTGCCTGTTAGAGTTTGTGAAGTATTTTTTATAAATCTATATTTGAGTGTTTTGAGTACTCCATACTTTGTTTATACATATCTTAGGGCCCATGGGCGATGTCTGGTTGGTTTTTTGCCTTTGGTTCACAGCACTCGTTTGCTCACTCCTGAACAATGCCCCCTTCTGGAGAAACAAAGTGGCCAGTGCGAAACCTGTGCAGGAGAACCGTCTCAATAGACAAAGCCTTTGCTCTAACAACACCCAGGTGATAATCAGATGAAGTGCTGGTAACCTCTCTTTAATTGGCCAACAGGCATTCTCCGTGGTCTAAACCCATAAGGGGCAGAAGATAGAGACTTCAGACCAGAATTAAGAAGACCAAGGTTGTGTCATTGTAAATACACCATATAGTAGTCATTGATTTACTGATACACTTTTTCTTGTAATCATTTTTAAATACGCTGCATCTTATGCATTCCTTGATTGTACTTTGTGTTTATAATAGAATTTTTTTTACAACATTGTTTTTATTGTTAATGTTTTGTACCCTACTAATAATTCATTTGAAACCATGTTTATTTTCAAACCGTTGAGTTGCCATACAAACTGGAGGATGTTTGGCCAAAGTAGCACATGATCATTTGAGTTTTCTAATACTAAGATAAATGTGCAATAAATCTAGAAAACAAGATAAGCTAGGAGAGTGGTGTCCAATCTTATCCAGAAAGGGCCAGTGTTGGTGCAGGTTTTCATTCCTATCAAGCAGAAGCCACACCTGATAGTCTACTGAAAGCCAAGATCAACTGATTAAACCAGGTGGAATCAGGTGCATCTCCTGCTTGATTTGAATGCACCCACACCAGCCCTTTGCAGATAAGAGTGGACACCCCTGATATAGGACAGCTCAAAAGAATGCAACGTGGGTAATTACCATGATTCAACCAGGGACATCATGCTTCCACTGTTTCAAACATTCCCACACACGAATGATTACAAATTTTATGCCATGAGGCCTACAGCGTAATGTAAATTCTATATTTTAGAGGAGGTTTTCTCTGTGACGTAACATGCTCCCCCATTTCCATTAAATGTTTTAGTTGAAATAAAGTGACCCCACAGTATGCTTCATAACACAGTCCAACTATTCGACAATGAAATTTATTGCCAGCTATTTTTATTTTCAGATTTTATTGATTTGTCAATTAGTTGTTGCAGCTCTAGGAATTAGAGTTCCTCCATGTGCTTATACGTGGCACTGATTCAGCTTCAAATTCAGTAGTACGTGATCCTTGTACAAGTACTGTATATATCAAGTTATTCTGCTGCAGTAACTACCTGAATATTAGCCACTGTTTTTAGAACTCTGAGATTGTAAAAGATTGCTTGAGTTATGTTTTTTAAGAAGTATTTTTTGTATCTGATGGTATGTGCATTCAAGTTGAATCAATGACTAGTGTAAGCCTGTGGATTTGATCGTATGGATAAAGTTGTGATTTATTCTGTTTATTTATCATGCATATTGATAATTCTGGAATAATACAAATGATAATAAAGAACATTTAGGCAAACATATTCACTAAAAATCATATACCCATTCTTTTTACTTGTTCGAATGTCTATATATCATTTTTCCGGGCCCATATGATAGAAAAATTGAAAATAACAATAATAATTAAATTAGTTAAAATTATCTCTGCAATATTTTTATGTGTGGAGTAATAAAACATTTGCAAGTACGTGTAGGTGTGTAGTCATGTTCAAACAACTCTGTAGTGTTATATTATCTGTTACAAATGTATTTTAAATCATGTGTTCAGTAAACTTGTCACAGTTTAAGGCTAGTTGCAGCATTGGGTTTTATGATTTTCAGCACACTGGATGAAAGATTTTTTGTCTAAAGGATTTTGGTAGGTACCATCTTTCTTGGCTGTACAGTACTGATGTGAAACTGCAGCAGGAGCTTGGAGGAGGAGCAGTAGAAGCTGCAGAAGGAGGAGCAGTGGGAGTTTCAGCAGGAGGAGGAGTAGGGGCTGCAGAAGGAGGAGCAGTAGGAGTTGCAGCAGCAGCAGCAGTTGAAGCTGCTGCAGGAGGAGCAGTAGAAGCTGCAGCAGGAGGAGCAGTAGGAGCTGTAGCAGGAGGAGCAGTAGGAATTGCAACAGTAGGAGCAGTAGAAGCTGCAGCAGGAGGAGCAGTAGGAGTTGCAGCAGAAGGAGCAGTGGGAGTTTCAGCAGCAGGAGCAGTAGGAGCTGTATAAGGAGGAGCAGTAGGAGCTGCAGTAGGACCTGCAGCAGGAGGAGCAGTAGGAGCTGCAGCAGAAGGAGCAATGGGAGTTTCAGCAGCAGGAGCAGTAGGAGCTGTAGAAGGAGGAGCAGTAGGAGTTGCAGCAGAAGGAGCAGTAGGACCTGCAGCAGGAGGAGCAGTAGGAGCTGCAGCAGAAGGAGCAATGGGAGTTTCAGCAGCAGGAGCAGTAGGAGCTGTATAAGGAGGAGCAGTGGGAGCTGCAGCAGGAGGAGTTGTAGGAGCTTCAGCTGAGGGAGCAGTAGTAGCTATAGCTGATAATGGTGCATTGTAATTAATTTATACACCATTGTTTAGGAGTTTCTTGAGCTCACGGATGAGAGGGTAGCTTCCCAGTCCACAGAACTGTCCAGTAAAATCATCCAGATCAAGAGCCCACACAAAGGCCCCTCCAAACTTATTATCTTTGAGATAGGTCACCTAAAACAAACAAAAACAGTAAGGTCTGTAGGAACTGTAGAGAAATTAGGTAGCTGCTGTTGCTCCTTAATGCTCTTCTTCACGTTTTGGCAATGCTTTTTTCCCCTGGCATTCTGAACTCTATAGGATCATGTTTTTCACATTTTATTGATTACCATCCAAATTGTAAGTAGTCAGACTTTAATGCCTTTGTGGTATTGTTAGCCTATTTTTAAGTCTGTGTAAGTTCCTTACTTTTAATATGGAATGTGTAAGTTGATGTGTAAGTACAATTCCAATGGGGTTTAACTACAAGTGGCAACAAAATGACTTTTTTTGATCTCATTATTAAAACATCATAATTCAGATTTCTTACCTTTGTGTTAAAGCTCTCCTTGTTGTCAAAGCCAACCCACTGACCCCCTTTCACGGCATAGGGTACTTTTTGATTCTGGATCCACTGTACGCTGGTTCCTTGTAGGAAGCTGCAGACTTGATGGGAAATAACTCTTCACTGCTACCTCATTAAGTCTTTTATAAAACAATAAAGTGAGGTTTGTGTGGCTCACCTAAGGTGTGTACAAACCTCATAATAAGACCAGAAGCCTGGCTCTCTGGTGTAGGTGCCAGCAGAAGCAGGGCCACTTGATGGAGCTCCCAGGCCACTCGCTGTAGACGACAGTTGGAACGTTCTGCCATAGGTAGCAAAACCCATCCTCAGCTTCTCCACTGGAGCACCCTGATTCTTCCAGTATGTCATCGAATAATTCTGCAAAATCAGAAACAAAATGTTGCATCTCTGATTGCCAAGCTCAGGTATAAGTGAACTTGTAGAATGTTTGTCTTTACAGTATTAAGGTAGATTTGAGCTCCTGTTTCCTGAGACTATTGATACAGAGGACTGTTGTGTCCAGTGTTACTTTCCCAAGACCCATGAAAGTCATACGTCATCACGCTAATGAAGTCCAGGTACCTGTATATTTAATAAAGTAACCAGTTCAGTGACATTAATCTTATCTAAGTTGAAACATCACAGATATAAATAGTTTGAAAAGCAATTAGCAGCACTGCAAAAATATCAAGTGAAATTCTATTTCTTTAAAAATCATGAACATTTTCTGAATGTATATCTTTTCAAAATAATAGCAAACAAAATCTGTCTTCAACATTTCTAATATTAATTTGTAAAATAAATGAATGAAACAAGAGATTGTGATTTTTACTTGTGACCCCATTTATAAATCAAGCGACCCCACGTGGGGTCGTGACCCCTAGTTTGGGAACCCCTGTTCTATGGGATTATTCTTGTACCTTAATTTTTAAGATTAGACTGGTTAGTCCAGTATTAGTAGTAGTCCAGTATTCCACTTATTTTGCATTATCCAACAAATCCAATAAATATTTTGAAATTATAACAGAACTTAAAAGCTAGAATGAGTGTTTTGTGCATATTGTTTTAGGATGTTGTTTTTACTTATTTTTGTTTTTATATAAAACATTTAAATATTAAGTATTAAACTTCATCAAGTTGGTTTTAGATATAGATGAGTCAGATTAAAAAGGCGTAATTCACCCATCAGTTAAGTTCAGTGGTCCCTGAAGCTGGGGCTATTTGAGACACATGATTATTTATAGGATTAAAAAAAAAAAAATACAATCCCAGATAATCCTTTGGGCATACACCTTTCTCATCAATTCAACTGATAAACATTGATAGGAGATGCCCTTCCCTCCTGCCTTAGTTTTCTTTACCCCATTTTACCCTAAACACAATCTGCCAGCAAAGCACAGGTTTTGAAAGAATGGTTTTCACATCATTCTGAACAGCTTGAATCTTTTAGCTACCTGTATAACACTGTACTGTATTATGGCAGTATACAGAATAAAGATGAGATGTACTGACCTGAGCAGAGTGAACCTTTGCTTGTCCTCTGGAGGACTGTCGCTCGCTCCAGGATACTCCCAGTCTAGATCCAGGCCATCAAATCCATACTTTCTGAGAAAGCTGATGGAGGATTGGATGAATGTATTTCTGTTGTCTTGTGTGGACACCATGGTAGAGAATCTGGACACAGAGAATGCAGTTCTGTCTCTGTCTTTTCTTTTTACTTTTGCAGAAAAAATATTTCACAGCAGAACAATAAAAAAAAAAATCACTTACTGAGTTTTACCAAAATTCCATCCTCCAACAGCCAAAAGTGTCTTCAAGCTTGGATTACTGTTAAATTAATTAGTATCTTACATTAGAAAATCCAGAATATAATATCATCTACCCAGCAGAAGCAAACCTCACCTTTGCTTCAGACTATTGAATGATTGGTAGAGAGTCTCATCGTTCCACTCGTAGGTGGCCAGCTGATTTGCAGAGTTAATGATGGAGAACGCGTAGATCAGATGTGTGCACAGGAAAGGATCAATGTTGGCAGGCAAATGCTTCACAGGATCAGGTCTGTACTGGGCCCAGTTAGTGAAGTAGCATATAAGCTGATAGGCTGAACCTAAATAAAAAAAACGTGTCAGTATATTGAGATTGATTTGATAAGAAACAGCGAAACAATTTCTGAAATAATGAATAGAGAAAACTCACCAAGATGAATAAATAACAGGCAAAGGCCTGGAAAGTAAAACAAATATCAAGTGCAGTGTTCGAACACACAGCATACAAATGTCAGATAACATGTCAACAGCCAAATGTTTAATGAATGAATAATAAGATAAATAACATCTACCTGTGAGTAGAATAAATCTTGTCATTGTGGCTGAAGTTGTACACTGTGGCTACCTTTCCACTGGAAGCACAAACAGAATTATATTGATTTATATTGTAGCGATGTACCTGAACGTGTGAGCAGTAACCAATCAGCAGTGTCCTATTTGCATAATCTATTTGCATAGTATGTACTGTCAAGATGAGCTTATTGTCTGGCAGACTTTATGGTATTGATTTTTTAAAATTCAGTTGTGGTTCATTAATTTTACAGTCAACAAACCTGCTGAAAATCTGTCTGATTTTTTGTATTTCAATGTTTCTGCCTATAAAAGTATGTGTAGCATCTTGTGACAATGAAAAGCAGTGATGCATATTTAGTCCAGCCTAGAGTATTGTCATGTGTCCTTTGTTTTGTAACATGAAAAAATCTATTATTGCCAAATGATGACATGCACATTTCACATACTGTTACACTGGCTTTATGTTTGCTATCAACAGTAATTGTTATTTGATGACCTATATATGTTATGCATACAGTGAACTATATAATAAACTTTTTGCTTTGTTCACTTGCGGTAGAAGTCCCACATTTTAAAGGTAGAACATAAAAGAAGTTGTTAAATATTAAATATATATGAAACGTGCAGGGGGTAGGGCATTTTAAAGCTCACTGTTGGGGCTGATTTTGCAAAGCACACAAGTTTATATGAAGTTGCCATGAAGCAAATTTGCTCCTTCCTATACATACAGTGAACGTTTGGTTCATAATGTCTAAAACAGGTTTCTGAAATAACGTAAATCTAATTCTCTTTCTCATGTACTCACATGTATTTAAGCATATTCAGCACCTTGCACTGTATCTATTGATTTAGACACATTATGTTGACATTTATTAATTATTATTATTTTTCTTCCTGAACAAACTAGGTTCAGGTTCTACAGTAAATAGAAGTTATAAAAGTAAACCTCTTTAGCTTCATATCAGCATACTCATGTTGTTTAAATTATCATTACATTTTCTAGAGAAAGGCAAATAGAACATAATCATCAGTGTAAGCACACATCAGCTCTGTGCCACAACCATTTTCAACTATACTTATTTTTAACAAACATTGTAGAAACCACACACACACACACACACAGGCACACATGCATGCATGAATGCTCACATGCGTGTGTGTTTACAACTTCTTGTGTAAAACTGATTTACACCTACACATCTACAGTAAACGGGGATTAATGAAATCTGTATAAGACAAACTCAATAGAGCTAATAGAATGCTTTTTTAGTATGAGAGATAAAAGATGGAACCAAAACAGTGCACACCCATTTCCTGTCTTGTGAAAGCCACATTAAAGCAGTGGTTGTTCCCAAAACCTTGGGAAAATTGTCGCACAAAGGTCAGTGTATTGTATAACTGTTCTGCTCTGATTATAGTGCGTTTTGAATCTGTATAGAATACACTTATATTTTGTGTATAGAATCCACCTGTAGGAATGTGACTGAAGTTAATACTGGTGACTAGCAAGCAGCACAAATTTCTCATTAAATGCAAACAAATATAGGTACATACACAAAGCAGAAAGGTAGTTCAGGATTTTATATTTCACAACCTCACTCATGACCACGTGGATGTTAATGTAGCATGTTCATTCAATGTCATAATGATTCATCATCTTTGGACAATTTGGACATATTTGGAGTTCTTCCATTTTGTTGTCCGAACCCCTCTGTAATAAAAAAAAATGTTAATCTTATTTGTAGAGATAGAAGAGAACATTATATCATTAAAAATTATTAATTAACCCCCATTCATTTAGAATTTTCCAAAGTAATGCGTAAATACATAAACTTTTGGCTTACAGAAAATGAATCATAGGTCATGACTTAATTTGAATTGGATAAGGTTTTTTTTATTTTTTTTTTAAACATGGCTTATCCAGGAACTTAAGATAGTTCATGCTTTCTGTTATCATAAACTGGCTAAGTACAATACTGACTACTGAATTACATCATCCTCTAAAGTGTTTTGTGACAGTATGTCGATAGGACACAACTATACATACATTGTTTATTTTTATTTAAGATCATTGAATGGCTTGGCATAAGGGTATTACAGCACTGATAAAATTTCAATATACTGTATATAGTAGTTAGAGGTGGAATAGAACAAAACTCCATTCAGTTCAAATTATATGGCCAAAGAAGAGTAAAGAAAAATACCTCTGTACATGCCAGACAAACTAAATAAAGACAAACTGTTGTCTGAATTTTCATTGTCTGAATCTGCATTATGCAGCTGTGACTACAGTTACAGACAGTGATTAGTAATGATAATGTCACTAGTGCTACAGTTATCCTTTGCATACTACACATGTACCTTCACTTTTTGCATGTCTCTCACCACTTCATGTTAACATGCAGGCAAGTTTATATGTAAATCATAAAGATAAAAATACATTGTCATATTATGATCAGCTAACTTACTAATATCCATATCCAAATCATGATCTAGAGGTCCACTGCTTTCATTTTATCAACAATATAAACAGACACATGTTTATTCTCCATGCTGTCACTGGCTTCTTTCATTCACAAACATGAGAAATCTGATTGATGTACAAGAAAAAAAAACACTCTACTTGAGTCAGCAAAACTGACAACTACCAAAATAACACAGTTCTTCAAAAACATACAGTCAAAAAGGGGGTTCCTCAAGGGCTCTTTAGATAGTTAAGTGTCATTAGCTACCTAAAAGTGTTCTACTTAGAACTGTCGTTAATATAGGAAACAGGAACAGGAAGGAAACACTCTGTTTAAAGGTTCCTTCAGAGGGACAAACCAAAGAACCCTTATGGGTTACAAATGTCAGTTCTGCAAAGGTAGCACCTTATTCTAAAAGAGATATGTATGTGCTGTAAAAGTATTGTTTGTGCTGTTTTTTTTATATGTGGATTATAATGACAATAATTCAATACACTGTAACATCATGACATCATTCTCAACTTATCAGTGACTCGCATTAATAAATAACATTATAATATCTCAACTCAAAAATCAAATGGCACAATAAAATAAAACCAAATTGGCACAAACAATAATGTTTATGGGGCAAAACAGCACATACACAACAGTTTCTTTTTATATGGATGGATAACTTCACAGAGGTCAAGAAGTGTGTAGGCCAAATTTGGACACGACACTTTATGAAAATAAACATGATTTGGAAAATTATGTGTTTATTAACATGGAACAAAAGCCTATGACTAAATTCTATAGTATTGTTGTACAACTACTGTTTCTTTATTGTTGTTTGCATTTTATTTTTAAAATGTAGAGATTTATTGCAGCAAAACCTTATGCACCTTCAAGAGCCCCTGAAGTTGGTAAATTAGGAGACTATAATTCTCAGTGAAGGAACTATTTTAAAGAAAGGCTGTGAAGGCTTTTCCCCTATAATATGTTATAGTAATTGTGCAGTGTAAACGGTAATCTATGAAATATTCAGAAGAAAAATTCTTTAATAAATACACACATCATCGTTGACTATTAAAAACCCACAGCTTACGTCCATACTTTTGACTAGTAGTGTAATGCCTCTGCCATAATTCAGGCTGAACTGCTGCATGAGGTGGCCAGTGGCACATGAGTTCTGTTTGGCCATTTTGGTCATCCATCCACGCTCAGCAGTGTTTGAGGTAAAACTGGGGTTTTGAGGGACCAGTGGGCGCCATGTCTTTTGCACTCTCTCAACATGTTTAGGAGTTGTTCTATGCAAAAGAGTCTCTGTCTCTCTTAGTGGTGCCGGTATATTCACCAATGAAAGAGCCATCTTCGTTGAACTCGATCTCATCACCTTCAGTATATTCCATCAGGCTGTCATCACTGTTTGTCTTCTTCTGCATGTGTCCCTGACTCCGACCCTGGCGGCTCTCCTCCTCTCTGCAGAAACACACACAGATATTTACACAAACTTATAGACATAGACATGTCTATGGACAACACAGATTTGGATAATTTATGTAAAACTTTGGGAAATACGCACCGCCTGGTGTAGGGTAGGGTGGGTACACGCGTTATCCTACAGTGAACAACATGGAGTATGAAAAACTTCATGCAGTAATAAGCAAGTCTTCAAAAGCACCACCAAAATGAGGTTTTTGTAATAGTGAACACATGACTGAGTTTATATGAATATATACAGTATTTTGTTGTTGGTTAGTATGTAATATACCATGTTAAACAAAAAAAACTGATAAACAAGTTATTATGTATGACATCCATCATACCTTTCAAGAGACCTTCAGGGGCCCGATGGGAAAAATAAGAAAGAATGACCAAGGATGAGAGGCAGTTGAGGAATGAAAGGATGAATTTACAGGAAAGAGAAGGACAGTTATTATGGTGCATATTCTCTACATAATGTGAATGTGGTGTGATGGTTAAATCATGACATGGAATAGGTACAAGACTGCATTGTTTTCATATATTTGTATTTCTCATTGCAAAGATGACATAAACTCTGGGTTCATAAACTATAACATTACTGGATTTTCTACAGAATCAAAGATCAAGTTATTAGACTTATTTACCTGTATTCAAAAGACCCCTCATCCTTCTCATCCACAGAGTCAAGTGTAAAATCCCGCTTGTCTCTCACTTTAAGAAGAAAAGCAAGGATTAAATTTTATTTATTTTAGCTCACGTGAGTTTACTTTTTTCTATAATGCTGCATTTATTTACCTAAGAGCTTTACTTAATGATTATGTGTAATGGTGCGCATATAATACCTAAGGAGTTTAAGTTTAAAAATTTGCCTAATTGTTCTTCTATTTTACCTAAGGGGTTTGCTTCTTTGCAAGCTTCATTTGTAACTATAAACATCCTGTATGATGGTGTGTTTGTTATACCTGGGTACTTCCCTCCACGTGTTTTTTTAATGAAGAAGACTGTGAGCATGATGAGAACCAAAAGTGCAATGGCACACATCAACCCGATGAACCATCCCTGCGTGACTATGTCCACTTGTTCCCGGGTATATTCTGCTCAAACACATGCAAAGACACAGACACTGTATGAGCATTTATAGTACTTTTTTGTTTCAAGGTACAATATGTACAATTCTTGTTATGAGAAATTGATTATTCCAAGTTTTGTATAATGTAGTCATGTCTGCATCAATGCCCACTGCCCTTGAGAATTTTGAGAATTGTCAGTCACCTCCCAGTTCAGATGATGGGACGTGAACATTCACCGGACTCTCAGTCAACCTCTACACATTCACATTCACCTGTCTTCTAATTATACACACACATCTGTTCCCAGTCTCCATATATACCTTGAACGATGCACTAAATTATTGCAAAGTCTTATTTCCAGATACAGACTTAACCACTAAGCTCTTTGATTCATGTGAAAGCATTGAATGGGAATAGTCTCACACTGCACTGTGCTACTCCACCTTGACACCAGTGTCCTGCACAATGAGAAAATAACCTGCATGTCACTTCTTCTATCCATCCACTATCCCACTTTCCTGTACCATTAAATTGGTACAATCTTAAGCCATGGAGGAGTATATCTCTGAGGCAGGGTTTTATTACACCTTCCACATCACCTGCATCCTGATTCCTTTTAAAAAAAAAAAAAAAAAAAAAGCAAGGTGGTCTTTGTCTACGCATTGGTCCATACATCCCTATCCCCCAAAAACATCTGTTGATCATAGTGTTCTAACTCCTCTGTCCAGGTCCTCCTCCCACAGACAATCTCAAATTTGTGATGTTCAGTGAGTGCTCTCTCAGTAACAAGCCCCACCTGATTCCCAAACTGATTGACGACTGAAAGATAGATTTTTTTTTGTGCCTTACTGAGACCTGGCACCAGCCTAATGATTTTTCCCAGTTAAACCAAACAGTTCCACCTGGCTATGTTTACATCAACAAGCCTCATACTTCCAGTCATGGGGGCAGTCTCACAGTTGATATATCATTACAACATAAATGCCACATCAGTCATGGTGCCTGATCATTCCTCATTTGAAGTGCTGCAATACAAATAAATGGCCCTGATCCACAGGTGATTGCTTTAGGATTAGATGGAAAGCCTGGCCTCATATAAAATTTCATTAAAATGCAGCAATGAAATATTTCTATATTAAATGTAGAAATGTGTCTATATTATTCATTGTGCTTGGTGAAATTCAATATTTTAGTGAATCAGATTATCAAATATCTCACTGCAGTATTGCACTGTTCATTTAACACAAACTGTTTTCGGTGGACAGCACAGCTTGCGTGAAAATCTCCTTGATGCCGATAATACAACCCTGGCAGAAGTCCAGTGAAGTATGGAAGTATGGTAGATTTAAGTACAATGTGTTTTAATGAGAGCAAAGATTAATGTTCATTGGAAAACAAGCTTTTAATACCTGATTTGGGGACCTGCCCAAATGAACGGCTTCTCTGGGTTTGAATGGGAGTGTGGGCTTATTTTATGATTACAATTGATAAATACTGTAAATAAATAGTATAAATATAGAGTAATGTTTGTTTTTGCTTATTTATAGGTCTAGATTTCTTGCTGTCACCACATTCTTCAGTTAAATTATGCTAGCTAGTTAGGAGACATTACTAATTTTGTTAGCCTGATTTTGGAAAAGTCACATGCTTCCTGCTGTCTGTGCACTTGAACTTGAGTTTTGTGGGCATCACTAAGTGCATATACTCAGTGAGCTGTGCCGGGAATGTGCTTTGAATTTTACAAGAGATCAATATACACATGTGAGTATGAAGAAAATCAGCATTTCTTAAACTTTTGTAAATCCAAAACACTGCTGCTCCAGGTTTACACCCCAGGGCAGGTTTACACCAACAGGGCAGATTGGCCCTGATTTCCTCACAGTTTCAATCCAATGGTGCGGGACCCATGAACATGTCAATGCCAAGTCAATGCCCTTACATGTCTTCATCAGATGAGTGACAAAATCAAGATGAGTGACACAATCCCGCCAGAAGCTTGTTTCACTACAGCTACCATGTACATACAGGAGACAGAGAGAGACCCACCTCTCTCAGTTCTTCAACATCACTGATAACATGTAGTCCTAGACTTTACTGAGCTGCCTGATTCCAAGGCATGACCACAATCCTATTGTGATAAACTGTTTTTCAAGATCCATTAGCCTGATCCCTCTTCCAGCCCTACTTACAGCATTGTGACAGCAGAATTATTATTTCAGAAGTATTCTCACACTAGAAAAAGCAAATAGAAAGGGTTAACTAGGAGATTGTCAGGTTCTTATGGACTTTCTGTGCAGAACATCCATAGAAATGGTCACACTTCTTAGGTAGAGTATCTGCAAAATTCACTCCACTACTCAACTCACACTCTACTCAGAATAATGTAAATATAAATGGGCACCAGACTCTCAGTCAAACTACACACCTTCACAGTCACCTGACTGTTAATTAGACACACCTCTTCCCAATTGTCCCTTATACATGAACTATTCACAATGTCATTGCAAAGTCTCAATATTTTTCTGTGACCATACTCAGCCTGTGTGCTCTTTAGTCTGTTTTCTGTCTTGTTTCTGCCTAGTTTTCTGGTCTTTGGATTTGCCTAGTATACCATACCTAGTATACCATTGTTTGATCAATGGCCAACCCTTTGTCTGGTTAATTATTGTAGCTTTGGCTTTTTGTTTTGATTGCCTTTGTTTTACATAAAATAACTGAACCATGCTCTTGCATTCCCTTGCTTGCAAATTTTTTGTATTCATGCATGATTAATAAACAGCTGTCAACTGAGTACAGCTCTGATCACTGATGAAATCCCATGAAAACCTCTTTGTGGATGGCACTGCACGTGTTTTTACCCTCTGTTGTGAAATGGGGCGACTCCTCTGTGTATGCCTCTCCCACTCCCACCTGCGTCTGGGCAGCCAGACTGAACTTGTAGCGAGTGTAGCGGTCAAAGCGGCGCAATGAGAATTGTGTGGTGTTGGGGGGGATTTCCTCCACCAGCATCCGCTCTCCTGCTGACACGTTCACTATACCGGAAGTGAAATCACAAGTTAAACAGCTGATCCAGCGTACAGACAGAGAAAAGGTAGGCTAAACTGATCAGCTCTTATTAGCTATTCCTTTTTAGTGTTAATTGTGCAGAGATATGCTCACATGTCTGGTATTTGAGGATGTACCCGGTCAGGATGCCGTTGGGTTCTGCAGGTTCCTCCCAGTCCAGGTAGATGGTGTCATAATGCCTATGCATGATCCTGAAGGATCTGGGTACTGATGGCACTACAAATGAGAGAGAATAATTAAGAGTGACTGTCTGTTAGTACTTTGTGTAAGTAAATGGTGCTTTGCTTACAAAACAAATCATTATCATACAGCCATTTTTCCTGGAACCTTCTCACTTAGCAAATGATAAGAAACTCAGTTATCCAGAGTTTCTTAGAAACAGATACATATGTAACTAGCATTTCATTCTAACTACCAAGGGTGGGGAGAATCACTTGGATTATATATGCCAACAATGTCATAAAGAACAGGATTCAGCTTAAGACCCCTGCACTCACACCACTGGGAATGACAATATTAACTTTGTAGAACCTGGAGAAGGTAAACACAGACATCTAGGTAAAAGCAAACACACCTACTGGAGCGGCACATCTCTAAATAATGGCAAATAGGAGGAGACGCTCCACATAGAGTATGTCACATTAGGGTCTGGGCGTCCACTTTATCCACCACATATGGTCCAACACTTAGTGGGCCGGCCTCTGCTTAGACAAGGCAGCCTTCTATGTCTTTTCTTCACAGCAGATAAACAGTTCGTCTGCTGATTGGATGGTCGGTGTTCATTCTAAATAATACCTTACAACATATGCTTTGCACAGCAGGAATATGCTGTGCACCTGCTCTGCAGGTTTATTTTCATTGAAAGCTGTAAGGTCGGTCAACTGATTCACAGTTTGGTGAAATAGTCTGTGGGCAGAAATCCCAGATTCACCCACAAGATTACAGTCTTCTGGCCACCAATGCATGCAGGGTGGATTTATTGCCAGAGTATGCCATCCTCCACTCTTTTTGCCAAAGTAATCACTAGCAAAAGGCATTTGTCAGAGAAACTTATTTCAGTTCAGCATCCTACAGCTCGAGGGGGAGGTCCCATGCTATGCTCCCAGGGCATAGTGGCAGATTTAGAAGCCTCATCTTTTTCATAAAGGCAGGAATAAGCTTATGAGACTCCAGAAAGATGCCATCCACAGTGCTGTGGTGTGCTACAATTGCTGCCACTGTCTAGCAGTCCTTTAAATAAAGTTTCTTGGGAATCAGGCAATACACCAACCCATGTGCTAGGCCCTTGCATTTAGGAGTATTTTCAGGACTGATAGGTGACAGTTTTCAGTTGGCTTTTGTTTCAGAGGGGTCAAGTTTATCATATAGGAACTCTACTGGTGACTGGGGAGCAGACAACTTAAACAGCACACCATGGCCAGTCAATAAATATCAATAAATATTTTTTATACAAAAATCACTGCTTGGTTTCAAGCCATCAAAACCTTATATTTACTCAATTGGCAAAACATACAGTCCTCTATGTATCATGCAATGCTATCAGTAAATATTTATTATTATAAATTACATAATTTTAATTAAAATATTATATTATTATGTTATTATATTATTTTGACAAGAACAAGAACAGTTGTTAGTACCTCCCTCAAGGGTTTGGAACTCAATCCTGTTGCTCGGTGGACCCTCAAAGCGGTTATTGGCCACTACTATGTACATTTTGTAGTTGCTGTAGGGAATGAGGCCAGTTAGGGTGCCAGAAAGCCGAGGTCCATTTGCTTTAAAGCTCTTGGATTTGATCCTTGTGGTGACGCTGTGATGGGGCAGGCGGCTGCTCTCTCGCCAGTAATACACCTGAGTAACACCAACAACATGATAAAGAATCTCAAAGTACCACCATAGTAGTTAATGCTCATGTTTGCCAGTTTAAATCTCATTAATCCTGTATATGCTATGCACTTTGATTAAGGCTGTAGAAGTAAATCATAGCTCAATTTGATGAATTCTTTACATTTTTGTTGTGTGTCACTGATTGAAACACTGAAATACTGTATGTGGTCAGTCAGATTTAAGAGAAAATATTACGTATAGTTTAAATAAAATATTAAGTTTCTCAACAAAACATATAATTGAATCATATTCTTCCTGTCAGTATCTTTATTGCAAACTCATACCTAGTCAGCAAGTATTAAAAAAAATATATTGCAAAATGCTGCTTGCATAGGTATTCAACCCTCCAGGTTCCAGAAGCTCCAGATGAAAGATATTTTCCTGACAAGGAAACAATTGACTTATAATTGGCCTTCACCTGTGAAATATTTTTAAAAAAAAACCACCTCATTTGAACTGACACTGAAAGAGACTGGAAGTCTAAGGAAGGAGGGAAAATGAAGACTATGGAGCATACTAAAGAAGGTAAAGATAAGGTAATAGAATTTCATGTCTTAGGAATAGGGTGTTAAATGATATCTAAGAGGTTGGCCATTCAAGTAAGCACTGTTGGATTCCAAGCACTATCCCAGGTGCTCCTAAGCACTACTTAGACAAGGCTGTTCCAAAATCCAGCACAAAAACATGAAAGAGACTGGTGAGGGAAGGCACAGTGAGGCCAGTAGTCAACAGCTTCACACCAGAAGCTGAACCATTTCTAGAGCTCTGCATAATTGAGGACTGTATGGAAGAGTGCTAGAAAATAACCATTTCTTAAGAAGAGCCATATGAAAGCATTAGCATGACCCAGTGAAGATGGGGGTTTTGGTGTGATGAGACCAATATCTAGATGATGTATTTGGACAAGTGCTATATGTGGTGTTAAGCTAATGCAGGCCATACCTCAATTGACACCATCCCTAAAGTGAAATATGGTGGTGGCAGCATCTTGCTCTGGGGATGTTTTTCATCCTCAGAACCTGGGCATTTTATCAAAATTGAAGGGAATGGATAGAAGGCAATTACAACAGAACCTGGTTTCAAAAACTTCACACTTCACACTTCACTTCAAAGTCCGGATCTGAATCCCATTGAGAATCTGTGACACTGTTTGAAAATTGCAGTCAACAAACAACATCCAATCAACCTGAACAACCTGGAACAAATCTGAAGAATGGGTGAAAATCTTTCCCAAACAGTGTCCAAAGCTGGTAGGAACTTACCCCAAGAGATTTCTACTGGTTTTACCAAGTACTAATCTAAAGCATTTCTTAATTTCCTTTGAAGATCTGCTGACAAATAATCAATTTTGACTTTGAACATTGACTTTAAGAGCATACTGGTTTACAAAAAAATACTGGCTGGAACAATATTTGTTAGTGTCAATAGTAATCCAGACAAATCTGTTGACTTTTAAGGGGTTGAATACTTTTGCAAGGCACTGTATTTTTGTGAAAAAAATACACAAAAATGGTAAAGACAACTTGTTACCAACAACTGTGAGAATTTGCCATAGAAGACTGATATAGATTTATTTGTAATCAAGTCTTGGGATGTTCTTCATGTAGTGTCACTCTGACTGACTATTCCTACTGATTCCAGGTCTCACCGTGTACTCTTTAATCTCCCCCATGATGCTGGCTTGGGGAACAGGGTGCCAGTGGACTGTCAGCTTCGTGCTCTCCACATCTGAGACATGCAGGTCATCTGGAGCAGCAGTGGGCCCTATTAAATCATGCCATGTTTGAGACAAGGAACTTCATTCACTGCATAATCTACTTGTGATGGCCTCTACCAAAATAGTGTACATGTATCTATGCGTGTGTGTATGTGTGAGCATGTAGATGTGGGTGGTGTGCATCACTCACGATCCTCTCCTGAGTATCCAATGATCACAGGAGATTCTGGTCCAAGGCCAAAGTAATTGACAGCCTGCACTTTAATCTCATAGGGTGTGAAGGTGTCCGTCTCATAGATAATGTGACTGCACCACCAATAGGTGGTGTAATTTTTCCACTCCTCTCTGGAATCTCTTCTTCTCCACCACACCATGTAGCCAAGCTTTGGCCCATTCCACTCTCTATACTCCAACGGCTTCACACGCAACACACCAGTGCCAGAGCCAAAATTATGAAATATAGAGTCAATTATAGTTAGGTAACACAAACATTTCTGTGTATCTAAAGTACCTAGATAGGTACACTATTTTATCTTCATTGCCAAAATGTAATGTCATGATTTAACCAACCATTACAACAGCATGCTTTAAAAAAAAAAAAAAAAAAAAAAGCAAAAATGGATACCAGGTGCTCTTTCACAAATAGGCCCAATCAACATGTAAGTAAGAAACTGGATAGCTGGGCTTTCCAGTGATAAAATACTAGCAGAGACTTTGGTACTAACTAGACAACTAATGCTAAATGTTGCAGAAACTGGTTTAGTTAGCTAACATCAGCAAACCTGTAATGCTAATGGAAACTGTACAGCGTGTATTAATTGTAACTGTGGAATCTGAGTTGGTTTGAGTTTCTTAGTGGTAGAAATTTGCAAAACTGTTCAATATTAGTATTGGAAATTATTCTGTATATTTGTATCCTTTGGTATATCCAGAATATCTAACATTGCTTTTCTGTTATATTTTGACATTAAAGGCAATTTGTATGAAAGGTAGTACAAATGACTATTAATTTCATGCACCATTTTGTCAGGAAAAACCACTGAGACCACTTAGTGAATTAGGTTACACTAAGTGGTCCCAGGTACGGCTCAATGATCAATTAGTTCATGAGTTGTTTTTAAAATAAGTATTTTGGGCAAACAGCTATTTAGTGTTTCATAGTAACGTTAAAACCAAACCTACAGCATTATTTTAAATGTATTGCATATGACACAATAAAAAATTGAGCTATACATTTATCTATACACAAATCCAAGCAGCTCCATTCATCCGTACGTCCTGAATCCGCCCACCCATCCATCCATCCTTTCATTCATCCATTCATCCATTCATCACCTCCCAGCTGATCTCCATGTTATTTCGGAACACTCCAGTCCCCCTTCCTTGGATGTTTCTTGGTATGGCATCTGGCACTAAAATATTCAACACAGACAGTTATTATTACTGTTAGTATATATCACAAGTAGCTCATAGATTAACTGTCTTAATTCAGTCAATGCAAGATTACTGCTGCATTCAAAAGGTCTAACCACAGCACTAATGATGCTTCACTGACCAGCTCCACCAGTCTCGTAATGCACAGATGGCTTGCTGGGTTTGCTGGGGCCGATCACATTGATAGCCACAACCCGGAACTGGTACTCAACAAACGGCGTCAGCTGCAGCACAACAGAGTTCAGGTGGCCAGGGTAACGGGTCAGGTTCTTCCAGCCACTCGGCACTAGCCAATAATCAGCAAGCAGATCTTCTGTGTACTGCACCAGATACTCTAAAAAAGAGTTTTCACTTTAATTTACTGTATATGCATTAAAAGAAAATTATGCATTAAAGTAATAATAAGCGGTGCGATTAATTATTCTCTGGAAAAAATGTATGAATAAAAAGTCTATAATTAATGACTCAACAGAATGTGTGTGTGTGTGTGTGTGTGTGAGTGCATGTGCCTTTGATAGGGCTGTGGTTGCTCAGTCCTGGCACCCAGGTAAGTCTAACACTTCGTTCTGATGGATCTGACACCTCCAAGTCAGTAGGTGGGTCAGGACGATCTAGTAGACAGAGAAGGAAAAGGGATTGATACATCATTCACATTAGCCCTTTCTGCATGCAATGAATGTGCACGTTTCTCTCTCTCTCTTTCTCTCTTGCTGTTTGTGTGTGTGTGTGTGTGTGTGTGTGTGTATACCCATCACAGTGAGTTTGGCTGATGCACTGATTTCCTCCAGTTCGGTCTTAACTCTGCAGGTATAAATACCCTCATCTCTTCTATACACATCAGCAATGCTCATAGAGTCCTCATTCTTTGTGATTCTGTACAAATACACACACATATAAGCCACAGACAGATTTTGAACTGAATTATTCAAATATCATTGTTTGCAATTGGCTGCGTTTACCTTCTTCCAAAGATCAGGAATTTGTTGTCCTTGAGCCAGGTGACCTTTACCTCCAAGGTTGGGTCAGACTGGATCTTACAGTCAAATTGTGCCAAGCTCCCTTTTATCACAATAACATTATGTGGGGCACGGATGATTTTAGTGGGTTCTGCGAAAAAATTAATGTGACAGTTTATAAATATTTACAGTGCACCCACTTAACCACAGTGCACCATAATTAATGAAAAGAATGAATAGGTAATAAAATCCACAGTACCTTACATAAACAGTTTACATAAACATGTTACATAACATGTTCATAACGGTAAAAAATATGTCAAACTAGACTGAAATTTGGATTTCTTTTATCTGACTGGTGTGGAGAAAGCACAATGTAGTGATATGCATGTTCACCATGTACTTGATATGTTGATTGGAAACTCCCCAATAAGTTCTGTTTCAGACACTTACCTTTGACCTCCAGTTGTATCTCCATCTCGTCTCGACCAATGACATTGCTAGCAATGCAGAGATATGTCCCCTGGTCCTGGAGTTTGGTGAGCTTTATTTCCAGTGTTCCATTAGAAAGAATGCTATATCGACTTCCCTCTAATAAACCCACTCCACCTTTAGACCTAAAACCAAATGCACACAGTCTTAACCATGCACTCTCATACACTTATATCTGTATACTTGGTTATATTTGAAAGTAATTGTTGCACTACCAGCGCAGGACAGGTTTTGGTGAGCCAAAATATGGGCAGTGCAGAAGTGTTCGAGTCCCTTCAATTACTTTAACCAAGTCATCTCTAATGCCCAGCATTCGTGGCCTCATATCTACAAATGAAACATAGCCTTATTAGGATGATGACATATATTTACAAAATTTTGTTACAATTCTAAATTCTTAATTTTACCCATTACTGCAAGGAAGGCATTGGCCAGGATGTAGCCATATTGGTTGGAGGCATTACACTGGAACACAGCTGTGCTATCAGGCACCACGGCACGAAATATCAAAGTATCGCCAGATACTTGTCTGCCAGGACTCTTAGGAGCATCTGGGATAAAAAGCACACACATAAAAAGAAAGCTATGCATGTGTTATGGGCAAGTTGGGCTTATTTTTTGGATTAGGTTTGTCATTGAGTGTGGTCAGAAATCATGATTACTCATATGGCATGTGATGTCTCTGACCCTCAATAGGTTCTCCATTAACTAGCCACCGTATCTGGGGTCTGGGAATTCCATCAGCTTTACACACTATCTGCCCACTATCGTCTCGAGAGAGAATAAGACTCTCTGGTTTCTCGACCCAAAATGGGGTTGCTACAGAAAATAAGAAGAGAATGTATGAGAAAAATTAAAACTTTCAACACTGTAATAACAGCTTCATTCTTCAACTTCAGATAATTAATGGTATCCATTGTGATGCTAATTTACATTTAACTTTAACTGTGATTATGTGGTCCACACTGCCCATCCTGTTGGTAGCAGTGCAGATGTAGTCGCCCCCATCATCCAAAGAGATTTTCTTAATGTGCAGAGTTTTATTGAAGTTTTCCAGCTTCATGCCATCCATGGACAAGCTTTCCCAATCTTTAGTCCATTTGATGGTGGGAGCTGGACTAAGGCAACAGAGAGAGGATCACTCGAGTGGTTACTGTTACTTTTGTGCAGGCTTCATAGCCACAGAAATCTTTTGTTCATTCATAACCATCAAAATGGTCTAAAAATAATATGACAAAGCATGCATACCTATCTATTACTGCACTACTGATATAGTGTTTAAAAGTGAATATTTTAAATCATATATAGCACACTTTTTAGGAAATAGCAGGCCATTTTAGATTTACGTTTCTCCAATCCTGTGCTAAAAAATGTAGACATTTATAGCAGCAGTGTGAGGTGAGCAGAGCTCTTGTTGTCACTCCTAGCTAGACTCCAGACCAGCCTCCAGCTCTGATCTTTCCCACAGGGAAAAAAATGCTTTTTTTAGTGTTTTCTAAGGCTAATATAATGCTAGTGATATGACACTTAAAGGAATTAAAATAATGAACACTTTGTTTTTATGAAGTAAAACTGTTTCAGTATTAAACCTTCATTTTGGTTTACTAAAATTGCTGTAGTCTTTTGTCAAATACAACTACACTAAAACTAACAATAACTAAACAACTAAAATATGACTGAAACTAATATCTATTTTTGACAAAAGACTAAGACAAAAACTAAATTCCAATTCGCTGCCAGAATTAACAACAGCATCAATTACACCAGATTGAGAAGTTTCCGATTCTTCATTCCTCTCACTCAGTGACATTTAGATAGCAAGGAATTGTTGAAAAGAACTCACACTCCAGAAGCGAAACACTCCAAGATAAGCTCCTCCCCTAGCATGGCGATTTGAGTGCTGGCTGTTCCTCTGGGCTTCAAGAACTTGGGAGCAGTCTGAGCTGCCATACGGGCTGAATGATACAAAAAAAAAAAATCAGCATGCAGTTAAAACTTTCAATCGGTGAGATCAACCAAACACTCACTGCTATAACTTAATGGATCACTACCGGCCTGGACAGGAAATTGTTCAAAGTGGGGCAGTTGTTGGATACAAAGAGGGATTAATTGTCTTCAAATAAATAATAAAAAAAATTAGAAATGATCTGCCATCTGGCTGTCACAATGAAATGTGTGCTATGTTCTGCCTCATCTAAAGCTAAAGGCTTTGGAAGTTTTTCTAGTTTGATTCTCTTTAGATCAATCAGACAGACTTAGCCATGTGGAAGGCTCAATCAGTCAAAGCAAATCTGAATAAATTCCAGTGTAAACACATGGCTATTGTGTTCCTCAGTACCTGTGTGCACCTGAAGAATTAGTGGAGGTTTCTGCTGGATGATGTTGGAGTTGGGGAAGCGAGCTGTGCACACATAGTTTGTTAGCGCATCATCAGCTATGACGCTGGAGAAGTACAAGTCTCCATTCTCTGCCATTGATACTCTACGATCCTGACGAATTGGTACCATAGCTGCAGTGGCAGAACAAGAAAAGGAAGTTGAGTGTACTTAATATACCTGTTTTTATTTCTACTTAGCCTGTTGCATACTGTATGAATTAATTTGTCAGGATTATTTCACAGTGAAGTCTATTAATGCTCACAGCTGTTCATCCAGTAGGTCTGAGGTTTGGGTGGGCCCACAGGAGGATTACAGGGCAGAATCAAAGGAAGACCCACAAACACAGACACTGGCTCCAAATATTCCTTCAGCCATGTACGAGCCTCTGGTCACAACATGAGCGATGAAGAGGATGATACACAAAGATAATGAAATTTAATTTAATGTTAGATTTAAATCTTGGGCAGCTCTATATGAAGCAGCGTTGATGAGACTTACTGGAGACGCGCAAATGAATGTGACTGGATAGAGCTGAACCAAACTCATTAGTAGCTGTGCATTGGTACATGCCCTCGTAATCTTCCGGACGACCCCAAAAAAATATCTCCAGAGTGCCAGAGCGCCTCTTCATGGTGACCTGAGGGTCACGTGCAACATTCAGGTACACTCCATTACGTGTCCAAGTGAAGCTAGGGAGGAAGGCAAAGCATGGTAGAGCATGGTTCAGGCAAATTTGCATGAACATGAACCCTCTTGAATAGTCTAAATTCTGTCTTTTCAAAGTTGCAGATTTAGAATAGAATTATGTGCTTTAAAACTCTGCAAATATTACATAAACATTATTTGTAAACAGCAGGAGAGAGTAAAAAGACAGGTTATGATGCGTACACTGGAGGAGGGTTTCCAGTGGCCTCACACTCCACTATGATAGGGTCTGTTGGCTCCACTATATGATCTTGGACGCTTTGCTTAATTATCATAGGAGGCTGTCTCACTGTGATTGGGATTTATATACACACACACACATTATCATCAATTACAGTATCACATGGACAGTATAGTCATAGTCATTTTCATACAGTATAGTATATAAGTATGGAGAGAGAGAAAGACTACAGAGATAATCAGTAGAAACTGACTCACCATCCGGTGGGATTTCCACCGCAGATACCTGTTTCCATATCTGCAACAGGAATATGAATGCAGCCAGAATCTCCCACAATCTTTCAGTCCTCATCTCTGAAACAGCCACCAGCAATATGCCACCAAATACTCTACTCAGACGAAAAGAGAACCAAACATTCTTAAACTTGCACAAAACGTACTGGACCATAAACAGACAAAAGGGTCTTGTCCTGAAGTTGTCATGTGTTGTCACAGTGAATAAGCCTGATTCTTATTTCTTCACACACTATTGTGGGTCATGAGAGTTGTGCACTTTCACAGTTTACATCATCTGGAGGCTGGAGCCAACAATGCAGCCAACAAAAGGGTAAATCAGTCAGCACAAAACATAAGCAACCCTGTACATCATGAAAGAACTCAGTTCACTGCTATTATCCATAAACGAAATGGGTTTTAAGGGTCAATGTTGTGGACATGTGTATATTTTTCCCCATCATCCAAAAGATTTGCCTGTCATTTGCCTCTTTAATATCTCATCCTGGATGTAATCATTCACTCAGCATATGTTCTTCTTGTTTCCCATTAGTTGAAATGGCATTTGTCTGAATTACTTGCACTGCCAAATTTGGTACATTTGTCCATTCTCAATCACCACTATTGCACAACCAACACAATGGCCCAATGAAGCATTTTTTTACTGTAAGAGTCTATGTGTATTAAGTTACTACTCAGTTTTTTTTTTTTTATTTTATCTTCATAATTTGGTAAAGCTCTTGGCTCTGGGCTATGGCTGTAAAAAAAAATTCTATTCACTGCCTACACATGCATATACTGTAAGGAGTGCATAACCAAGGAATAAATGTAAAGGTGAATTGTTTATTTTATATTATCTCTATAAGACATCCTGTGTTTGCCACCCTTCTAGAGGTAATCTGTAGAAGGAGCAGACTGACTGACATGAATCTATCTATCTAATCTATAAACTATCTCTTAGTGAAGAAACCACTATACATTGTAGTTTAATTCTAGCTAATTATTTCATTAAATAAGCAAGCTTGTAATCACATAGTGATAACTCCTCAATTATGCACTCAGTTAATTTGACTCAAGAATATACAATAAGATGTTTGTACAATACATTAGAAATGAATCTTTTTTTAATTAAATAACTGCAATTAATAATAAGGCCAAAAGTATGTGGACACCTGACCATCATAGCCATATGTGCTTTTTTGAACATTCCAGATTTAGTCCCCCTTTGCTGTTATTGTAACCTTCACTGTTATGGGAAGGTTTTCCACAAGATTTTTGAACATGGCTGTAGGGGTTTGCTCATTCAGCTACAAGAGCATTAGTGAGGTCAGGCACTAATGTCAGGCAAGAAGGCCTGGCATGCAGTTGGTGTTCCAGTTCATCCCAAAGGTGTTCAGTGGGGTTGAGGTCAGGGCTCTGTGCAGGCCACTCAAGTTCTTCCACTGCAACCTTGGCAAACCATGGCTTTATGGACCTCGCTTTGTGCACAGGGGCATTGTTATGCTGGAACATGTTTGGGCCTCTTAGTTCCAGTGAAAGGGAATTGTAATTCTACAAATACATCCCATACAATTGTTTGCTTCCAACTTTTTAGCAACAGTTTGGGGAAGACCCACAGATGGGTGTGATGGTCAGGTGTCCACGTACTGCAGTATAGTTAAAACATTATACTGATTTGTTCTATTCACTGCCTCAGGACTTCTCTTTTGATTCCATAGTAATTCAACTGTATAGTTGTAAAATCAATTTAAAATACCCAATATAATCTTAACCTCGTCTCAGTTATTACCAATAGATATGATATCAATTATTATCAAATGAAACAGACACACAAATGTGATGGCAGGTGTATGTGCAAGTAAAAGTTGGAGGTCAGGTGAATGTTACATATTCACAAAAGAGAATGTTAACTACAGGACAAAATGACCTAAACATAATCTCTGTAATATAAATATACTTTGTAATAATAATTTGTCATCAAATCCAGCACATAAAGTTTCATGGTGTAAAGATTTTTAAAATTGTAATTGGTTTTGATATGAACAGAAAATAAGTATTTAGAAAAGAAAATAAACCACAGGTTCATGGGGTTCACATGTCAGTACAGTAATTTCTGATAATAGATAAGTAAATGAATATGGATATTGCAGGCCTACCAGCTCAGACTGAAGCCATCAGAACTCACAGAGCTTCCTGTTAATGTCAATACTGAAGAGAAGAAAACAAATTGTTGTCATCAGAATAACACATTAAGACAGATGTGCAAGTTCAAACTGTTACCTCTGATGTCAAGTGTCCTCTGATGTGAATATAAATCTGCAGTTATCCTCATATCATAATAGTCCAGTTATAGATTGGCGCAAATATAGTCCCAGTTGCAGCACCAGTTGCAGCACCAGTAGGATAGAAATATGTCCAAAACAATGAATATCTCGACAGATGTTTCCTTGACTGTAAGCCACTCAAACCAATGTGATCTATTTGCAGCTGTCTCTTGAATGTTATCCACCCTATTCATATAGCATGAATGACATACCACCCCTCACTCTCTCTCTTTCTCTCTCTCTCTCTCTCCCTCCCTCGTGAACATCTGGCTGAGTGACAACAAGACAGCTGATTTACATACAGTTTTATTTATTTATTTATTTATTTATTTATTTATTTATTTAGTGTTGTATAGTTGTGTTAAATAATTTATTTGAAATATGTTAAAACATTAAAGGATTACAGGAGCGAGATAACTAACTTCTGTAAATTACGATCTTAGTTAAAGTTATCTTAATTAAAGTTAAGACCTGGGAATCACCGGGTCAAGCGAACAAAGGTGAATAAAATCTTGGCTAATTTTCAAAATAGTTAAACAATATTGGCAACATGTAACACACCACAAAAAAATGTAGCAGAGTTGATCATGACATCAATGTGTGGGTCTCATTGTTTGGTTTTGAAAACTGGGGCTGGCTCAGTGAATGAAATGTTTGTTTCTCTTGGGAAATTAAAATGCAGCAAAAAATCCCATGACTCCTCCAAAAAGGCAGCGATTTTTTTTTCTTTAGATGAAAAGATTTTAAAAGAGAATACTGTATACACTGACTGTCCAGTTACAACATTTGGTGAAATCTTGGCTGGAACCGAAACAGTTGATGACTGAGGGCTGGAATTGGTTAATTTCTGACTGGCTCTGAGGAATAATCAGGTTCAGGAGAGGTAGAGACTGTGGGTGACGCATTCCTATCCCACACATTGTGAGAAAAAGAGAGAACAATTTGCTGTGCTCTCAGATATGGGCTTACTGTAAACGAATGTTCTGTAAATGCTGCCAAATGGTAGTCAAAACTTTGTGAAGTAGAATCATTAACATTTTAAATGTCAGTAATGTACATATATGTTCAATAATGTATAGTGTGTATTATTAATGACAACGAAATATCAGTGTCATGACAGAACAGAAAATGAGTCTTGGCTGACTATTGACCTGAGGCAGAGGTATGATCTAACCCTTCTAATGGTCCTAGGCCCTACATGATCCTCAACAGTGGGCATGACATCAGCGACTGGTCAGTGCCATGCACCGGAAGGTACAGTGCTGAGCACGAGCGCTCAGTGTGCCATTTCCTTCAGGAGCAGGACAACAAAGCCACTATTCTATCAGCTGCAGCCAGTTCTGCCCCTGCAGCGAAGCACTGAAACCACTTAGCCTGACCTTATCATGAATGTAATGACAGAGTTAAATGTAGCAACAAAGCATTTCCTTCTTTTATTTACACTGATAACGGATAACTACAAATTATTACATATGAAACAGGATTCCTGTTTCATTATTACACTACCAATCATTCATTCAGCTCAAATCTATTCTGAAACTGGTATAGCATTCTTATGAGACTGCAAATAAGTTAATTTAGACTATGTTTACACATGAATAAAATGAACAAATGAAAGATGGACTACTTATATGATTTCACTAAAGAAAAGTGCTGTATTGATCATTTAAACAATGTCACGGCAAAGTAGTATTAGTACATGTAATTAGGTATCATGTTAAAATGAACATTAATGTGTATTAGTACGTGTATTACGTATGACTTAAACATTTAATTAGGTTTAAGTCATACGTCATGCCAAAAATGTTAGCATCTCTCACTGAATCAGTTATATTTCCCAAGACAGAATCAACCCTTTCCATCCTTCTACAATTCACACAAAGCAGCTGAGTCACAAAATCCATCTCTGAAGAAGCCAGAAAAGACCATGACATCAGCACACACACACACACAAACACACACACACACACACACACACATACGCACACACACGTTATGTATGATGGTCCCTCCCAGCTCTCTGATTACACATACATACAGTACCACATCAGAACTTATCTGTGTCACTGCAGTGCATTTCAAAGCTCATATCTTACCTATTCTGCTTTCTGTGTTTTAAATAACAAAAGACACTAGAGACTCACTTCAGAATTTGCATCTCTTACCAGAGTTGATGCTTTAGTTGCCATTCATTAATTCAGAATCTGTCTAATTCCTCTTCCAGGATAGTAACATCAGTGAGCTAGAGAAGTTCAGGTGTCTTCTGTCTGTGGCACCTGAATCCTAAGATGGAATATAAGCAGATGTTACACAGGTCAGACGCTGAGATGGAGATCAGGACAGCGCTGTCCCCTCAGCCAGCAACTCTACCACTACGTAGTGCGCGCACGCACACACACACACACACACACGCACACACACGCACACACACACATTCCATTAATCCCGTAATTGCTAATGAAACAATCAATTGGTAGAGATAGCACCAATATTAGCAAACACAATTACTATACAAATATTTAAGAGAGTTGCATATCTAATTTGTTATATTATTTAAAGCAATTAACTAGTCTTCTGTATTTTTTAGTAGTGCCAGATATTTTGTCCACATACAGCCTGACGCAAACAAAAGTCTCCCTGGAAGCTTCAAACCATTGCTGTACATAACTTTGTGTGAAAATGATCTCTGTAGTCCCTGATATTTCAGTACCATTTTTATTAGATAGTGACATCTTGCAAAATGTTAATTTTTATTTATTTATTTATTTATTATTTACTATGTACTATACAATATACAATACTATATATACTATACAATATACAATTTCTTATATACTATACAAGGTATAGTATATAAATGTGTCACTCATGCCTGTGAATAAATGTGGAATTTCTCTGACATACAAAACATGACAAATTTACTTAGTAGTTACAAAGAAATGAAAACTTTCAACCAAAGCATCCAAATATTTTAGTATAATTAATTATTGCTCTATTATCTGTATTATAAATTCATAGCTCCCATACTATCTTAAAAATAAACACTTTACAAATATTTTACTTTACAATACATTTTAACATGTAGACCCCACACCAATGTGTGATCATTATTAAAAAAAAAAAAAAAAAAAAAGAAGAATGTTACTAATCTACTGTTGTTTATTTATCTGAAACAGCACTCCCAACTGTTGAAAACATATAACAATCTTCAGTATTAATACAGTACTAAAGCCAACACATAACGTTAATCAAAATCTAGAGACACTCTTATGTGCCTTCAGTGCAATGGTCAAACACTGGGAACATTAATGGCTGCTACCTACTGAGGTTTCTGACATAATTGACATAGTATGGCAAGAAAAAACATCAACATATGCAGGAAAAACCCAAAACTATGCATTATTCTGTACTCTCAAATGAGGTCTGAAATGTGTTAAATGTAGTCATGTGATCCTGTATAGTGGGGAAGACTGACCTGAAAGTGTACACCACTGCACTGCAGCACTACAGGTATAGTACTTCTTGACAAAGAGGCAGTGACAATAATTGACAATAGTTTATTTCATGTGAGGTTATTACTCAACTGAAGAAGCATTACAATTGATACCACCTCATTGTAATATTGCACAGATGTAAACAGAGCAAAGTTTAGTGGTTCTTCAAACCCGTGCCATTTGTGCAGTCATGCCCAGCGCTGCTGTAGCTGCCAGGCTTTCTCACTGATCCAGTCCCGAGTTTTCCAGAGTGTTGTGCGTTCTTCACCCAGTACACTGCAAAGCAGTTTCAGTTTGGGCTCGTTCCTCTCTAAATATTGCTGAGTGTCCACCTGAAGTTGCTTCAGAGCAGCAGGCCTGCTTTCATCCAGTGAGACTTCAGCACTCAGCATTGGGTTAAAGCGAAAATACACATTTGGCTCCAGCAGATCCGCCAGCAGAGTGTGCACACCTGAAATAGGACATTTCATTTAGTGGAATATCAATAAGCACACATTCATGATATCCGATATTTGTCTATCTGACCCTGATTGATTACATTTTAATGTAAAATAGTTCGGGCTGTAATTAATAGTTTATATTAATGCATTAGCTCTTATATGTCATTCTGTTGTAACAGATAATTCACAAGGACTATGGCGGTCGCTCCACTTAATCTCAGGCTAATAATAAATTGATTAATACACATATTGTTCTTAAACAAAGGAAAAATTATTAATCATGCATAAGCTAAAGCTTTCTGTAAGGAGACATTTATGTAATATTTATGGAAGGAGTCTCAGGTGCCAGCGCTTTGTAATGGTCAGTAAGTTTTCTATGGGAGAGTCTTCAGGACAGAGGACTTTGCACTTTCTGGTTTCTCAGTAAGATCACAAGCTGCATTTTGTCTTAAAAAGCAGAGGCTGGTGAATGAACAACTGTTTATAGCTTATATGTTATAATGTAAGTAATAATAGGCACTAACTCTCATAATTAGAAACAGTTAAAGAAGTATGACATTTGTCATTAATAAAATTTTAAATTGTAATCGATAGCAAGCTGCTGTGGTATAAGAAGAATAAAACATTTTAGGACATGCTCTTATGGGAAAATAATCAACTTCAACTCTTATAGGAAAATAATCAACAGCACTCCTTGTCATATATTATTACTTGCATATTAAATCAAGGAAGCCATTTTGCAGACTAACCCTCTGTGTCTGTGGCACTGCTGATCAAGTTGCTGATTTTGGCTCTGAGACTAGTGGACGTGGCAGGCCCCCTTCTGGCATTATCATAACGACCAGTTCCTAGAGACAGCACACACTGGAAGGGCTGACTGGGCCAGAGTAGCCGGCTTTCATGGACAGCAAGAGCACAGGGATTGTTCAGAATGATACCTCCATCCTAGACCAGAGGAGAAAACACTACTGAGAATAGATCAAATAGTACAGTATACATTAACTGTACATAAAACCATCCAATGTATGTGTTTCAACATGCCTGTTTGACCAGTCTGACCTGATGTATGTCATTATATAGGGGAAACTCCTGGAAGTATCCTGGAGCAGCAGAAGAAGCTCGTACTGCCTGCCAAAGCTGGTACCCAGATCCACCCGCGTAACGGCTGAGGCGTCCTGGACAGTGATTATAGTTTCTAAAGATAAAGGGTTTGGGACTGGTACCCCAGTTCACTACTGCACTTACTGCAGACACCTGCAGTGAGTAAGAGTGTTATTAGGGTAGTGGTTATTGGCATCTCAGAACAAAATATCTGCTTCAGAATCTCTGAGCCAGTATAGAACATAATCTTAGGATTCACCTTAGGACTCCTCTCATCTCTGACTGTTCTAACAAGGAGCTGGTCACCTATTTTCTCCCTGTGGGCCAGAAGAGTCTTTGTTAAGTGAAGTATTAAATGCCAAAGATTTAATGCCTACTTGTGTTAGAAAAACAAGTACTTGTTTCTACTAAAATAACTTACTTCAGAATCATCTCCCATGTCTCTGTGTTGTAGTATGAGTGAGTCCAGCCCATTTTCACAGTGCCAACCAGAGGGTTCTGTCTGAAAACATCTGACCCAAAACGTCTGTACATTTCCTCACACTCCTCTATCGAGAAATGAGCCAAAGCCAACATGAAGGCCAAAACTGCTCCTGATGAATTGACCCAGAACAGAGACAGAGACTTCCATTTACAAAAATTACTGCAGAGTTAATGGCCAAGGTATTTGGACAGACAGATCAAAGTAATTCTCTTGGTGTTACCTGTGCTCACTCCACAAACATAGTCAAAGAGCTGATAAACCCGTTTTCCTGTCCGAGCCTCTAGCTGTTTTAGTACCTGCAGTGGAACTACCCCTCTGTAGAAGAAGCAATCGCAAGATCACAGTCAGTTTCCACCCATTATTCTTTGCCATACCTGTCCAAGATTTTTCAAGAAGTACTTTTCAGTAATGTAAATGTAAACAGTGTAAAACTGTTGCACTAATAACAAAAATATACATCACAGTTCCTACTGTTTTTGTGGAGTGTGTACCTGGTGCCACCACCATCGATGGACAGCACTCGTATCCCCCAACCTTTGAGTGGATCCACATAGCCAATCAGGGCTAGAGTTTCTCTAATGGCAGCTTGAAGTTTCTTATCCATCCCAAATAGCCGTCGATGCTTCAGTATATGCATTGCTGATTTTTCCTACAGACATTCAAATTCCAATAACAAACCTCAAGGAAGCAATCAGTGAAAGAACTACTGCAGAAACTCTTGTGTCAAATAAAGAGGGTTGAAAGGCTCAGAAAAGTGAGTGAACATTTGTACCTGCCACACAACATTCTTGCACGCTGGGTTGAGAATTAGGTGAGCGTTCAACTCCTCTACACAGGAGCTGATACATGAACGTGCCCTAGCTTTCTCCAGCTTGCCCAGTAGAACTCGAGTTCTGTCCTCAGCCAGCTGTTTTCTTATTGCCTATAGAGCAGTTTTACTGTCACAAATCTATCTGTACTTTCATTTAAATTATAGAACACTACATTAACTGCAAAGGAAAGGCAGGTGGTAATGGAAGACACTGTTAGCATAGCCACCAGTGGGCATGGTAAATTACTGCCATTCAGTACACCAGCAAATTAGTCAAATTATTCAGAAATTGCTGATTATGCATGCATGATACAGGAGCGCTTAGCTTGAGCATGACTTACCACTCTGTCCAGGGCAGGGTCTACAGTGGTAGGACTACTAGAAGCCCTTCCCAGGTAGCTCCCCAAAAGGCTTTGAATACCAAAGGGGTTTAAAAGGCCCTGGAAAAAGGATGTATGTTTCTCCAGAGTACTTCCAGATTGTCCACTGTATGGCTCTCTCTCCATTTCCTCATCTGCAGCTACAGAGCTTTTGAAATACTGATTGATGTGAGTGGCCATATAGGCATAATTTTCCCCAAAGTGTGTGGTGAGGTTGCTCATATGGAAAAGAGCTTTAGGACGGAGGGGAAGAGTGTCCCGTGATGCTTCACAACTTTTCTGATGTTCCAGAGAGTATGAAAATGGGTGCGTATCTGAGCCCTTGCCTTGCTGATGTGCTGATTCCTTTACAGTATCTGTCACTTTTGCACCGAAGTATCGGTTTATATGACGTGCAAAATGAAGATAGCCTTCCTCCAAGGAGCTACAAACATCAGTGTTGTTAACATCTACTGTGGCTGCATTAAGGTGAGTAGGGCCAGTTTCTGAAGACACATTTTCTTTGATATTTGTGCTCTGATTTTTGGCAACTCTTCTAGATATTGTCCTGGTTCTTCCAAGTATATCTCTGGATGATGGCACCTCCATACAGATTTGTTTCGAGAACACAGAGTTTATGTGACTGGCTACATAGTTATAGCTCTCCCCAAATTTGGTCACCAGAGAACTCATATGAAACAGTTGTAGTCCCGGATATCCTGAGGTCAAAGGTGATTCTTCAGACTGGCTAATGGATGGATACTGCACCTGTTTAAGCTCTCTAGCCTCTTCGCCCTCAACAGCATTTTGGGTCAGTGCTTGTTTCTGCACTCCAGTAAGAGGCTTCTGTAGTGCAGACATAAATACAGCCTGACCAGCACCACAAGACATCTCTTTCTGCTTAAAATACATATTGATGTGTTGAGCTAAATGCCTGAAAGAGTCTCCAAATCTTATTTGCATCCACTGCATCTGAAAATTAGCCTTACTATCAGTGTAAACCCTAACTGGAACCTCTGGTTTAAATGCCTCCCTGTTGGAAGTGGAACACATGTGAGAAGCTTGGACATAGCTTTTCAGTCCGGTATAGGTGGTCCTCAGAGGTATCTCCTTTGACCTTTTGAGGGAAATTCTCCAGACAAAATTACAGGCCGAGGAGTGGCAGTTCAAGTATGACCTGTGGGGCCTAATGGGACAAGGAGTCCCAGCAAGGTGAGACAAAGCTCTGATCCTAGTGAACAGGTTCCTTATCCTACATAGTAACTGCAACCTCTGTGGCCCAAAGGTTGTGCCCAGATTTGTGCTGATGTATCGCCCCATCAGTCACATACACACAATGAGAGAGAAAATGGATCCCTGAAGTGAAAAATGCAAGCCTGGGCCAAAGATTCTGAAGCACCCAATTCCTAAAAAGCAAAAGAGAAGACTAAGCTATTTCTGTATTCAGAGAAATATGTATCCCTACTTATTCTGTCCAAACCCAAATGACATTGTAATATTTTATTCCATCTATTTATTGTACCCACAATTAGAAAAACATCAGGTGACACTAAAACGTGACTTGCATTGAAACAGCTAGCATTGTGCTAGGGTGCCCCCTCCTGGTTAATTTTGTATTAGCAACAATATTTACTTCTGTGGGGTTGTAGTCCTCCATTTACTCTAATTTTCAACTGTACTTTTATGTTTGGTTTAATATCATAATTTGTAATTTCAGGATCACCTTTGCCATCATTTTCTTGTTTCAGTATATAACTGAATTTCATGTACTTTGTTACATGTACTGAATTAAATGACATGTCATTTATGGATAAACAGCAGCAACCATGAACATACTCCCTCAGGATATCAGAGGCCAGAAGGTAGAAGTCTTTATCAGACTATTTTCCATTTTAAAGCATGTTTATAGAAGCCTGCTATACCAGGTCACGTGGCAAACACGGGGCCCTCCTCTGATCTTGTTTATTAGAAATGCTGGCTGGCTGCCCTTGACATTGTGTACAAACTGTTCACCCATGTGGAAACAACCAACCTTCTATAAATGCCAGGAGACAAAGAAACATTACCACCAGTCCAAAACAATTTGTCCTGTTACAATGCAAATACGTAAGAAACGTTTGCTGCTACTACAGTACTATGAGGCACTATGAAACACAGAATAAGCAAAATGACTCACATAAATCAAAGAACTTTTGATGGAACTCTGAAATATATAGGCAAAACTTCACAATAGGACGTTTATCTGTTCTTTAAACAAATTATAAATTACAATAACCTAAAATATACTGTTTTGAGCCTGTTGTTCCGTAAACAACCAGCATACTGTATAAAATGCTTCAGCTTATTTGATTATCTTAAGTTTTTTTTGTTAAAAAAAACAAAACAAAGTAAGTTCAGTAAAATTTGGATCAGATAATAGATGTGACAAAGAAAAAAGTAAAAAGAAAAAAATTACATACATGACACACATGCAGAAAATTCAATTAATTACATAGCAAACCATAAACAAAATGCAAGTTTTATTCATGAGGTTATTAACTTTTTTAACCTTAACGGTCATGCAATGATGTTTGCAACCAGCAAAGCATTATTTTACCTGTCTTTACTCCTCCCCAGTCAAAGCGTTAACAGGTTCCACCAACATATACAGTACTCCCTACATGTAGTCTAAGGTTTCTTTTTGTTGTATTTACATTGAGCCTGAGCCCTGTTGTAGCCAAGCCAAAACTATAAATCTCACTGCAGCTTTACCAGCTGAATCCTATTGGTGGGTTTTCTGGTGGGATAAGTCACATGAGCCTGCCTTGGACCAATCCTCTTTCTCCCTTCTGAAATTATCTACATGACCCTAGCCCTTCATGCCAATCAAGTTTCTAAATTTAGGGGTTCTTCTCAGTATCAATACCTTCTGAGATGCTCTTACAGCATATGAGGTAATGGAGCAAAACTGTACTAAAAACATGAAGTGTGCTGGCACTTCCAAGCATAGCTGATAGCAAATACTAATCCAACACCATGCCTGTCATGCAATTGAAGGTGTTTTAACTGAAAACAGGTAACTGAATTTGCTTGCAAGTAAACATTTTCATTATGGAAAAACCACACGAATAACATGGTACTTCCTCAACTTTTGATTTAAAGTGTTGTTAAACAACAGTTAAATAAGGTCCAGTAATTTGACTGGTCAAGTGACATCCCAAGAGTACTTCTATTTAGTATAACAACAGTGGTATATTTCACGCTGCTTGTCTGTTTGCGCTACATAAAATTCCAATTCTACCAATAGTTTGTTACCCTGAAACTTACTACTGACTTTCAGTCAGTCTGTGCATTGGCATGGAAACATGAAACAAACTATCCAGCTGTGGCTTCTTTGGGAACTGTTTCTGCTGACACACAAAAATAAACAAAATATTTGGCCATATTATGTCCGAAATGTCAGTTACTTGATTTTAATTCCTTATTAATAGAACTATCATATAAATCACAGGCATGCCGACATTCATTAAAACACTCTTGCTTGTGTTACTGCATCTAGTTCAGTATAACTGTTTAGTTGGACCTCCTAATTTGCAGACAACCTGGGTAGTGCAGCCACTTGATTAGTTGATGGAAGTTCTTAGCAACCTTATTCAATTGATAAACTGACTATTTTATTCCATCAACAAAAAGAAACCTAAAAGTAGTCTATTGTTGTTGAATACTGTTCACATAGCAAGGTTAGCTAATCTTATTTCCAACAGGTGCCCTACAGTCCCATTATCCAAATATAATAAACCACACAATAGCCATCAAGCCACAACTTTATTTCTCTTGGGTATAAATTGTACAAATAGTGTAGATTAATTCAGCAACATCTCATTCTGCCCTGCTCTGATATCCACCTACATCGTCAGTTCCTGTGAAGAAAGAGAAGATGGGGAATAGGTTTATTAAGCCATATGTATGAAACATGCAGAATTAAGAAAAATCAACACCCAGCTCTTCTCAGAACAGATATTTGGCTTCAGCAGACTCAGAAGAACGAAAGTCATGCTGTTGAATCATCACAGAACTATTTCTGTACACTGGAGATGACGTAATTGTCTAAACTCACCATAATGGCATTGACAATGTCGTTGTTGTTATTCTTCAGTGCGCGAACAGCCTTTGCCCGTGATACGTTGGCTTGAGACATGACCAGCTCAATGTCCTTAACCTCTACTCCGGTCTCATCAACCTTAAAATAAAACAGATTTATGACTTTTAAAATGTGCCTCCTGCAGAACAAATGCAGATGCCCTTGATGCAGTAAATAGTATTTAGTTAGGCTGAGTATAGCTATAATAAGAGTGTCCTCACCTCTTCCTCTTCGCTTTCCTCGTGTACTGTAGGCGTCTGTGTGCTTTCTTGTATGTTTGATGCTGCTTCTCCCTGGACCTTGAACTTCTCTGCAGCAGCCAGCTGAGCTTGCTGGGACAAGTCCTCGATCTAAGAAGCACAAACAGTAATTGATTTATACTATTGTGCAAATTATTTTGCTTTGAATTCAAATGCAGAAAAACACTGTGTGACCAAAATCCCCTTTCAGAACAGAAAGTTTGGCTTCATCAGTCTCAGAAGAACGAAAGTCAAACTGTTTAAATCATCACAAAGAGGAAGTAAAGGTGCGGAAAAGTGCTTCAGCTTTTACTGTGTGACGTACAACCATTTCTTGAATATCATGCACTACATAATCAATGCTAACCTTAGCCTCTCCGAAGACAATATAAGTGTCTGAAGCGGGACTTTTGTAGACGTCTGGTTTGGTGATGACAAACAGAATATTCTTAGACTTGCGAATGGTTACCCTGGTAACTCCCGTCACTTGTCTGAGACCCAGTTTGGACATTGCCTGGAAAAATATAAGCCAGATGAAAAACTTAGCTTTGGATAACAAAACCAAAACACAATCATGAGAAAACCTGTCATTTCCACCTTTCTTGCTTTCTTTTCGCTTCTGCTTTGTTTGGCTTTACTGACAGGCTCCTCGTCAATTTCGGCAGCAGCTGCAAGCTGAGAAAGGGATAAAACAGCTTTCAATATAATTTTCTTTGATATCAGAATCCTTTATTTTTTTCCCCCAAATTATTTCACAAAAAAATTCTACATACATTAAAAAATATAAACCATAATACCTACAAAATTGATAGATTCCATCTTTTAGGTAAGTGTTACGCATGTATAGGTGCAGTCCTACCTGCGCCTGCTGCGTCTGTGTCTGTGCAGAATCCTGCTCCTCCAGTTCAGGAACAGATTCATCACTGTCTGATTCAGTGCCGGACCCTTTAACATAAAACCCAGAAGCTACTTAATATAAAAGGCAAGAGAATGCATTGCTGAAGTACCATTTTACCTTGTGTCTGCCTCACTAGTAATTCAAAGCTCACACATGTAAAAAAGCATATACTAAAATGTAGATTTGTTTAGAAGGAAAAGACTGGCCAGTGACTTCTCTCTTAATTTCCTGAGTAGAGTTTCATGTTTAATATTAACACTCTGGATTTAAAACCATTATACTGTTTATTAATTACATAACTGTAATATTACATATAATCTAAACCATTTGTACATGGGCTATTGTCAAGAACCATTATTAAAAATTAATTCAGTGTATTAATCCAGTGGGAAATAATCACTTTCACCTTAAGCGTGAAACCAATAGCAATAAGTAAATAGGTGCTCTGCAAATCATAAAAATATACTGGGCATAAAGTAAGCCTATTTTTAAACAAATTCTCTTTTGTCCAAGTTAAAACCACATCATTAAAATTGAGGTTTAATATTTATTTAACATTAAAAGCAATGGCAAAAGTACTTTTCTGTCTTTACATTTTTACTGCATCAATGTCCTTAAAACACTCATCTTTTTTCAACCGAATGGCTAAGTCTGGTTGCCTGTTCGTAGACACATATTTAAAGCTGCTCAATTTGTCGCAGCTCTCCACTGTTTGGGGAAACTCACAGCGCGATAAAAAACAGAATTAATCGTGCAGCCACCATGACTACACTGAAAAAACAGTCATTCAAACCCACAGTCCAGGACAAAGGCACAGAAAGACAGATGGACAGACAGAGAGAAATACCCTTGTCATTCTTGATTACTGGTTCCGGTTTGGATGGGGCTTTTACTGGTGTAGGGTCAGGCTGAGATTTAGCAGGTGTAACAGTGGCTTTGGGACCAGCTGGCGGCACAACAGCTTTAACTACAGGGTCTACTTTAGGTGAAGCCTCGACCACAGGTTGGGGTTGGAAAACAGGCATTGTGGCAGGCTTCTCAGGTGGAATAAGTGGAGGGAGGTCGTCCTCCTCCTCCAGAGGTGAAATGGAAGACTCAGGAGTTGCTGCCAGAACAGTAGAGGGAGCAACGCTTGGCTTCTTTTTGGGGGCCTCTGCCTTTACTTTAGAAGCAGTAGCTGGAGCTGACTTTGCTTTTTGCACTGGAGATAAGGCAGGTACAGGCTGAGCCTTTGGAGATTCAGGAGCAGCTTTGGGTACTTCAGCACTCTTCGGGGTTTCTGTAACAACTGCAGGAGCCTTTGGGACTTCTGGCACCTTAGGTGCTACTGGGGTCTCATGAACAACCTTCGGGATTTCTGGTACTTTGGGTGGGCTACATGCCACAACCTCAGAATATGATTTGGGTGCGTGGGCAGCTGACTTGGAAACTACTTTAAAAGCCTCAGGAGCTACAGTAGTTTTAGGAGATACTGGAGTAGGTGCTTCACCCTCTAATGGTTTTGCACCCACTGGGGCAGGGACAGCAACATTAGAAGTGGCTGGTGCAGGTGCAACACTTTTCACCTGCAGCACATCAACTGGAGTTGGGGCAGCAGCTTCGTCCTTCAGTAGTTTTGTCTTCACTGGAGCTGGGGCAACATCTTTAGCTGAGGCTGGTGCAGGACCCTTCACCAGCATCACATCAACTGGAATTGCGGCTGGGGCAACTACTTCACCCTTCACTGGTTTTGCCTCCACTGGAGCTGGGACAACTTTTGCAGCACCTTTCACCTGGTTTACCTTTCCTGGAGCAGCAATAGTACCTTTAGGAGAAGCTACAGTAGGGCCTGCACCTTTTGTTGGTTTTACCTCCACTGAAGCTGAGGTAGTTGCTTCAACTTTCTCTGGTTTTGCTTCCACTGGAGCTGGGACATCTTTATCAGAAGCGAGTGCAGGTGCTTCAGCTTTCACTGGAGCAGCTGCTGCACCCTTCTCCTGTTTTGCCTTCACTGGAGAATCAGTGGTACATTGAAGAGAGTCAGCTGCAGGGCCTGCACCTTCTACTAGTTTTGCCTCCACTGGAGCTACACCAGCAGCTTTAGGACATACAGAGGCAGTAGCTACACCCTCCACTGGTATATTAGCCACCTTGTTAGAGGTTGGGGAAGACTCATGTGCTGTTTTAGCCTCTGAGGGTGTAGCAGAAGGTAGGGTTGCCTGCTGAGGTTCAGCAATTTTAAAATCTGCTTTCTTGGGTTTTGCTTGTTTACCAGCCTTCACAACCTTGGGAACAACTGTCTCAGGTTTCCCTGCACCTGGGGAGCGAGCTGTAGGAGATGCTAGTGGAGAACAAGGTGGGGTGGCTCGAGGGCCAGAGGCTGATTTGGGTGAAGTGGGAGAAGAGGAAGAAGCGGAAAGCGAGGAGCGCTTCCGGCGGCCCACAGGAACAGGCTTGGGGGCAGAAGAGTGTGGAGATGAGCCAGCCTTAGCCCCTTTAGTCTTTGGCTGAGAGACAGCAGGAACTGAAGCAGCAGCAGCTGAGGAGAAAAGGGGCTTTAGTTGATTTCGGAATCAAACCACAAGTGCATGGACAGAAATCCATATCCATGCAGGTTAGGGGATGGGCAGACCTCTTCACACACACCAGTCAAATGGTGTTAAAACATGCGCAGGATTTAAAACTGGTTTAATCATCCCAACTGCCATTAGACAGCTCAGACACATCACACTGCTTGTTAGAATCTGTGGCAGGTTAACACATATGGCATTGTGGTGCTGTAGAATTACTGCTTGTATCACACACTCACAAAACAACCACTCATACATAAAAACCTTCAAATCCTCAGGCCAAAAAGATGATCACCAGCTTTATTGTCTCCTTCACTGCACTTAAAATTTGACAATGGCATCTGTACTTCTCTTCTAATGTATTAGAAAATCTGGGTGAGTTAGACATCAGTTTAAAGCGTTAAGAGGATGATAAATGGGGTCAAAAATTTAAGTTTCAACTACAACAGAATTAACCCTAAAACCCCACATCTACTCCTGTTACAACCACTGCTGCACACATCACAGTTTTCATTGTGTAGTTTATCCATGCGTAACTAGTGAACAAGCTTTTGGAGACAAACATCAGTGTTGTCTGGAGCAGTAGCAGAGTCAGTTTTACTGATTAAAAACTGCACTGTTGCTCAGCTCAATCAGGAAAAGTAAAGAACGAGCATGTAGGGGAAAAAGAATCAGCATCGAGTTTAACAGTCACTAGAAGAATCAGTTCTTAAGGATCAGTAAGTAGTTTCAGACTAACAACCTTCATTAAGATGGCAATAGGAAAGGATCCAAGTGACTTTGAAAGAGAGTTCATTGGGGGCACGGATGGCAGGAGCTTCAGTCACGAAACAGCTCAACTGGTGGTACTTAAATAGGAAAAGTGACAGGTGAAATTAGATCTATGGAAAAGATATGGGATTGGAAATTGTGGTCAACAGCACAAATTCAAAGACAGTGATGCTTGTGCATTAGTCTAAAATAAATAAATAAATAAATAAATAAATAAGAAAGACTGTTCTTCAGGTGATCGACAATGGCACAATGGTGATCAGAAGGTCAGCAAGAGCAATACAATGACAACTTCATAGAGAGGGATATTATGGTTGGGTTGCAGTTCATAAAACCATCATTACAAAGACAAATGCAAATATGAGAGTTCACTGGTGGAGGAGAAAAAAAACAACAACAACAACAAAAAAAACAGACATTGGTCTACGGAGATGTTCTCTACATTACTATGGTCAGATTAGTCATCCTTCACCGCATTCTAGACAAGTGGGCAAGTGCATGTATATTTTATACCAAGAGGTATATACAGGTCCAGATGCTCAAGCCTACAGTGAGGGGGACGTGGTAGCTCAGTTATGCATGGTTTGGGTCCACTGGTCCCTTTATACAGAAAGGCCACTGTAAATTAAAGTTGCTATGAATCCTGACTCTGCCAAGGCACACTGAAGCAGTTCTAGTGGCTTGTAGCCCAACACCTCAACAACACACTTCTTAGTCTTCTGACATCATTCTAGGCTAACCTTTCCGCATTTCTTCACTCTGTTTGGTAGGCTGTAAAGGCCCCCACCCCATCCCATCCCCACACCTTTCTACTGTCTACTTTCACAGACAGCATAAAGTATGGATTACAAGTTTGGAATTCAGCAGCATTATTCAGGATAAGTTTTGTGCTGATCAGCTGTTGGGTCAAAAGGATCACTCAAACCATTTACTGTAGTGTTTTAGCTATCAAAAGGAAGGCTTTCAATTCTGACTGATTTTACTTCATCACACATTTTAAACATGAATACATGTATATAGAGCCAAGTCATTTTGTATTGTATTTAGATATTACTTAAGTAATTTTATTGTCTCTGGTGCATATGTACCAACACTGCTGTTAGGATAAACAAAAATTTATTTTAGTATGTAGAAAACGGACCAGGTTTGCTTTGTATCAACCATCTACAAAGCATTTTTTACTTTTGTTTGTAATATTTACTAAACTTTAACAAATTTATTGCTACATCTTACCAGTTCACATAACTAAGTTATGTAGTCAGTTTAATATACACTGTGGGGGTTGTGCGCATTAGACAAACTATGAGAACTTATACATGCTTGTACTGAACATATCCCATGCAATTAAACACATGCTCTTAAAAAAATTCTACAAAAACTCATGCAAGTGAAAAGCAGCATAGACTGCTAAGTGACCTTCTATGAAAGGAGGTCCTGGAACACCTTTTTTAAAGCATAAAACTCTGAACCTGAATTAGCCAAACAAATACAAAAGAACTGTACCCCAACCAGGCACCCAGCCCTCCATGCTGCATGGAGGCCACAACAGCTGGTCACTGGGGGGTTAAAAATTTGAAGAGTGTCAGAAGCAGGTGGTAGTACCAGCAGAACCAAATCTTTGGCTTTCCCTTCTTATTTAAATTCACATTTTACAACAAATATAGCAAGATAACTCAAAATAAGAGCTCCAGGACCCCCTCTAGGACTAAAGACTTATCAGTGTTTAGTGTTAAATATAATTTTTACAAACCCGTCTCCACTTGGGGCTGCTGCATTTCCTGCTCCGTCACTGGGACAGTTTCTGTGGCTTCACCTGGCATTGTTGGCTATGACCAAAAACAAAAAAAAAAACAAAAACACCACACATACAAATTAGATACAGGACCACTGAAAATGCTTGTCTTTGACACAGCACGGCAGACTCAGATAGTTGTATGAATATAAATATATAACAAATCACTGGTTATATCATACAAATTGAAATTTGGCCTAAACAATTGTCAAAGCTGCTTGAAACATCAGTCACGTTTAAGACTAGACACTACACGCAGAAATTAGTTGTCAGTCATTTCAAACATTTTTCCAATTTTTGGATAAACTTCAGTATGTGTGCGCCTTTAAATTGTATTAATAATATTAACTTTGGCAGCATTATCTGAACGTTAGCAACTTCTGCAACTTTGAAGGCACTTTAAGTTCCATCCACTTAACAAAATCATTTCCTGTGTCCCAGAAAAACTTGTTTTCTATATGAAATATGTCAATTCCTTTATAAATCACACTTGTTACAGTAAAAAACACCTGAAATCTATTGGATATACAATAGCTTTAACTGTGAGAAAGGAATAAAAACAATTAAACGTGTGATATTTTACTGAGCAAACAATAAAGAAATGATATTCCAACAAACTGTTCTGTAAAAGTCTTTCTTAAGAGTTTTCTTAGTGAAATGAACATTTTAATTTTAACATCATCCAAATACTAGATTTATCATTTGGAAAAGTTTGTAAAGTTACATTAAATATAAACATTGAATATATATAATTAGCTGTTCCCACGTTTGAACATCTACGAATATTTTTTTTGTAAGAATGTTAACAATAAAATGACCAAGACTGGTTTGGATACTCATTATTTTGTGTTTTTTTTTTTTTTTTTTTTTAATTACCCTGTTTTAGTATTTGTAATATCTTCTTTAATGCATTTATAAACCAACTAACACTGGTCACAACGCCACAACGACATTTGGTTACAACGCCTTGCTTTCAGCCAAGTCGTTTAGCTCCAGGCAATTAGAAGAGACTAGGTATAATAAGTAAGGGAAACAAACAGTTCTAAATAGACTACTAACTATTAATAATAAAAACTCTGAAGCCATGGTCCTAGAGAAACCCAACTTGTGGTACTTTTAGCTAGACGCTGTGTCTGGAGTATGGCTCAGGCTCCAGTTACAGCTCAGCCGGCGTTAGCCAGTCTGTAGCACTGCAAGTGAAACGAACATGTCGCGCTTTAGCTTCTTCACCCTGTTCCGCTTCTCAAAGTGTCCACTGACACACACGCGAGGAGCACAGATACAGAAATACAACACAAAACAAAAGGAAATACTCTAGTGGCTTTAATTTTTTTCTTTTTTTTAAAAAAAAGCTCAGAAAACAAAAGAACTAAAACGCAAACATGAGCAAGCTAGGCAGTCACAGTCAGGCCACTAGTTCAGCTCGCCCATTTTGAACCGTCTGTCCATTACATTAACAAGAGATTTCCCAACATCACAACGTTATTTTATGGAAATAGTTACCGCTTAGGACAGAAGACTTGTAAAGCAACAACAGGGATAAGGTCTGGCCGAACAAACCCGTCTATAAATGCTGGATGTCAGAAGATTGAACACAGAATCACTTACTAGGTTCGAGCTCGGGGTCCAAGATGGCTGAGAGAGAGAGATCCTGACCTTTGCGTCACGTTCACATCAACATTGTTTTTCCGGTTCACAATGACATCAACAGGAAGTCACTGCTTCTTGCTAGCTAAATCTTGATGGTTAGCTTGCTGTTTGAAGAAGTTATATCTTAATAAGGTGAGTGTTGTGGTTCGTTATATGCAGTGTGTGAAATGTTATTTATTAATTGGCAAGAGGAGGTTGTCGCGATATGTTAGACAAATTAAGTGACTTTTCTTATGAGCTTAGTTAGCGAGTTGTGCTAATTCTTAAAAGCGTTTGCTAGCTAACATTACTCTGACCCAATGTCTGCCTTATTGGAACCAGCTTTGAGCTAAGTATAGTTCATTTCTGCACAATGTAGCTTTTCGTTTCCTTAGTTAAGTACCTTGTTTTTACAATAATATATGTGTATATATATATATATATATATATATATATATATATATATGTATATGTGTGTATGTATATATGTGTGTATATTTTACATACATACACACATATATGTGTAGGTATGTGTGTGTGTGTGTAAATCAATAAGAGCCATGCTTTAAGCTATATTGTTTTCATTCCTACAGAATTATGTCTATGTCCCATCTGTATGGGCGTAGGGGAGACGAGGAGGAGGAGGATGGAGTCGAAATTGAGAAGTTTGAGGTTACAGAATGGGACCTGGCCAACGAGTTTAATCCAGACAGACGTCGTCACAGGCAGACCAAAGAGGAGGCTACATATGGTATATGGGCTGAACATGATTCAGATGATGAGAGACCGAGCTTTGGAGGCAAGAGGTATCTGCACTGCTGTTCTGCAGCTGATCATTTATTCTATTCAAGGGCTGATTGCATTGCCACATGTTTGGTTTACACTGTTTACCAATACTGAACTGGTATTGGCATTGTACTGTGAGTGACGCTGGTACAAGTGTATCAGGTGCAGAAGTGTTCCTGGGATTTTTAAACATCTCAGTGTAACTGCAGATTTGAGTATACATATTAGGGGTGTAAATCGCAAGTTTCATGATGGTTCGATCTAATATCGAATCTTCTAGCCAGTGATTTGATATTTTCCATGATGCGATTTCGATTTGATCAATTCAGGGGCCTGCGAACATTTCCATTAATTCACAGATGCAACAAAAATATATTTTGTAAAATTTATTGCACTTTTTTCCACTATGGAATGCTACATATTTCATGCAAAATAGGACAAACTTAAATTTTGACCGATGTCACATCACGTCGGGGACGTGGCTGGAATTACAGTGTCTTAAATAAAGATTCATCCTAAAAATTATACATGCATCAATATTTACGCATTGCATTGATACATCGTATCTTTGGTTATTTGATCGATACATCGATCCATATCAATGGATCATTACACCCCAATACATATATTCTCAAATCATAGATTTGATACATATAACAGAAATGAATTGACAAGATGAACTTTAAAACACAGATTTGAAATTATTGTTAAAATCTCACTAAAATGGCAAAAATAAAGTGTGGTCTTCGGATCAAATAACACTAAAAGTCAGGTTGCACTGATAAATGTGCATTCATCTTTCTCCATAACCACTGGAACAAAGCATCTATATCTGTGCATGAGTCAGTATATAAATATCTCACAGGCCAGGCATTTTGTGCTAACATCTTTATCTGAGCTGTTGGCTCATTTTAAAGAGAGGTGAGATTTGCTGAGTGTTACAGGTTGCCTCATATTTTCATCAGTGGGATGTCTCCATGATGCTGAGTGAGATATACTGGTACCAGTGCAACAGCCACATACACTGGGCAAAAAAAAAAAAAAAGGGGTGAAGCCCAAAATGCCAAAATATTAAGGGTTTAATGGTCTTAACAACAAATCATTGGTCAGGAAATTAGCAAGAATTAACCAACTACTGTAGATCTCTCCCTGCTCTATCAATCCTGCTTCCATTTATGAGCTTATTATCAGGCCCTGGATGGGCTGCATCAGGTGTGGCAGATGACCAAATAATGACCAATCTTTTAAGGAAAAAACATCCCAGAAGATATGTTTGGAAAATTTTGTACACCCAGGCAGTGTTAGTTTGAAATTTACATCAAACATTTTAATCATTATCATGATTTTACCTTTGCGTACAAGACTATATAAGTAACTTTTCCTGTTTCTAGCTTTTCCCCAAACAGTTCACTGCAGCAAAAGTAAACCAGCAAATGGGCTTACTTAAAAGTGGCTTACTTAAAAGTGGCACAGGAGGTCTTAGGAATGCATTTGTTTAATTCTCGGTAATTTTCTGATGAATGATTTGTTGTTAAGACGACTGACTATAGCCTACATTGTGTATATAGGCACAACCTTCTCTTAGTTTGTACCTAATTTTGAGGAACATAACTGGAGTCACTGTCATTATTGTATCACATTGATCCAGTCAGGACTGGGCTGTTGATGAGCTTTTGTCTGTGTGTGTAAAACTGAATAGATCAAAAGACTACACAGCCCCTGTGAACTTTATAAGTGCTGGTCTGAGGAAGACTGCAGCTGAGGAGAAAAGGGAGCAGCATGGCTCAGATGACTCAGACGAGGATGAAGAAGCACCTCCTCCACCCCGTACTACTGCACCTAGAAAGCTGCAAACGGTATGCTGAATTAAATCGTTTTGCTTTTTGATGTTTTCTGCTCTTTATCTCTCTCTCTTTTTTTTTTTTTTTTTTTTTTTTTTTTTTAATATACTTAGAACTAATGTTACTGGCTACTTCTAGGTTACTGATGTCAGCTTAATTATTTCAGTAAATGTTTTGTTGAATGAATAATAATTTCTATAATATTATACATCTCTTTTGCATACATTGTGACTAGGCCAAAGAAACAAAAATGTTATTTATTAGTTTAACCACATGTAAAATGAAAAGGCAAATGGCGTTTCATGTGAAATTTGATAGCGGGAACAGATGCACATTATATGAACTTAAACTTTAAAAACTTTAAAGACTCTTGACTGGTTTTCTAAGTGTTGTAGAACATGTATAATCTCTTTGACTATAAATGAAAGTATCAGGTGTTGAGCATTTCCTACAGACACAAAGATGGACTTCGAAAAAGTGATTTAATAAACAACTTATTAAAAATACTGGCTCCATTTTAAGTGTTGCCCCTGACTCTGTAGGATTGGGTTTAAATGAATAGTTGGATATTGTAGCACATTTTGTTTTGCAAAACTTTGTACAGGGTGGGAATTTTAAAACTTCCCAGAAGACATTTGCAGGCAATATCCGTCCAGGGCAGGACATTGGTGGCTGGGAGAAACACACGCGAGGCATTGGCCAGAAGCTCCTACAGAAGATGGGCTACATCCCGGGCAAAGGCCTTGGAAAAAATGCACAGGGTAGAGTGTCTTTCTGTTACAGTGCTTTCTGTTACAAGTAAAAGTCCTTCATTGAATGTATTTTAATCTGTGATTAGTCTGTCCTGACTAGTGTCCTGATTTGTGGATGCTTTTGCTGCAGGTATTGTAAACCCAATTGAGGCTAAAGTACGTAAGGGAAAAGGAGCAGTGGGGGCTTATGGGAATGAGAGGACTCAGCAGTCAATTCAGGACTTTCCAGTGGTAGACTCGGAGGAGGAAGAGGAGAAGGTGAGTTGATTCTGGATAGAGCTTTTGGTTTAATCACCATGTCAGTTCTCAGGAATGAAACACTTATTTGTGTACTTGAATCTTTCTGAAATGAACTATGTCATCTTCTTAAATATTGCCCAGGAGCAGTCTGTATTTCCCTCTCTTTCTTTTTGCCTGCAGGAGTTTCAGAGAGAGTTGGGGCAATGGCGGAAAGAGCCTGGAGCAGGAAAGAAAAAGCCTAAATACTCCTTCAAAACTGTGGAGGAACTGAAAGCTCATGGAAAACTTTCCAACAAGAGCATGAGCCAACCAGCTGGAGAACTTGCCCAAGTCAAGGTGAGAGTAACAGACTGCTAACAATATTAAAATGCACCCTGATCTCAAAGCTTAAAATGATTACTGGCAATTAGGTATGCATACTTTTTTATGATTTCATCTCCAGAAAGATTTTCATACCACACTTTCTTTTATCTTTAAGGTGATAGATATGACAGGCCGGGAGCAGAAGGTCTACTACAGCTACAGTCAGATGAGCCAAAAGCACAGCATTCCTGAGGAGGCTCCTATGAGTGCAAGTGCACGAGAGCAGAAGAGCTCGTGTTTTGCTCTGCCTGAACTCGAACATAACCTCAAACTGCTCATCGAGCTCAATGAGCAAGATATTTTACAGGTGGACCTTCAGATTGCACTAAAATTAAACTTCTCACTGCCATAAAGGGTTAAATATATTCATAGGGCAAAATTATTCATTTCCTGTTTCCTTCCTTATTTACAAATGTTTATGTTGCAAAAAAAGTAAAGATTTGGTTCATTTAAACATACTTTTATTAATATAAAAAGCTAAACCTCATACTGTCTTTGCAGTTCATTAGGTGCATTTTAAATATTTACACCTTGCATTAATATTAACATCTGCATTTATATGCATTCTAGTCTATGCTTTGTGATTCTGTCTCATTTCTACTTTGGAATAATTTGATGACGCTGTGGCTGTATTTTCTCTATAGTGCTTGCCCGATACGAACATTTATGTCTGCCAAATATCTGAACACAGTTATGATTGCATCAATCAAAATGCATGTTATGCATATTAATAGGGCCTTAATGACATCTCCCCTGCTGGTGGTTCTGTGTGCAGAGCTCTCGGCGTTTGCAGCATGAGAGGGATACGGTGGTGTCTCTGAGGCATGAGAGCACGGCCCTGCAGGCACGGTTAAGTGAGGAGAGTGCGGCAGTGGAGCGACTAGAGCAGGTGATGGAGCTGGTGGAGCGGCTGGAGACAGCTGGGGAAGGAGGTGGCCCTCCACTCTCGCTCGAAGAGTGTGTCCAGGCCTTCCAGCAGATGCAGACGCACTTCTACCATGAGTACAAGAGCTTGGGGCTCGCCGATCTCGCTGTGTCTGTGGTGCATCCACTACTGAATGAGAAACTCAGAAACTGGGACCCGCTGAAGGTGAAAAATGCATGCAGGAAACAATGTTACAGGGAGAAGAGCTTCCTGTGTACTTTCTTCATTTGAATCTAATGTATTTCTCTCTGTGTAGGACTGTTCATTTGGTTTAGAGGAGGTAGGTCAGTGGAGGGCCATTCTAGAGGGTACACAACTTCAACATAGTACACCTGACTCCAACCACATGGACCCCTACCACAGGTGAAACTTACTGCATTCACTTTTTTTTTTTTTTTTTGCTATTCATGTTGCTGTACATTCTGAATAGCAACATACTTTTCAAGATTTTAGAATTTTCATCTTCAAAAAGGATATGCTGTATTTAAAAGATAATAGCCAATAATTGTCAAATGTTTACAAAAAAAAGACATTCCAAAGATTTGTGTAAATTAGCTTATTTTCTTAAGTGAATATTGCATGAGTATTTAAGGATTTCATCTATATACCATCTATTCTAGATCTAACAAACTGGGTGTCTGTGTGCAGGTTGATATGGGAGGTGTGGGTTCCAGTGCTAAGGAACTGCGTGGCACAGTGGCAACCCAGAAATGTTGGTCCTATGGTGGACCTTGTGGACTGCTGGGCCCCTGTGCTACCTCTCTGGATCCTCGACTATGTGCTGGAGCAGCTCATCTTCCCACGGCTACAGAAAGAGGTCACTTACATTTACATTTAATGTTGATCTTATTTTCAAAACATAGGGCTTCACAGTAATGGGTAAAATGGTAAACCATTTTGTTTTGCATGATAATGAAATCAGTTCTTTCAAATATAAGTCTTTGAATCATATAAGGCTGCTCTTTAGTCAGATTAATTGGGTGCATCTTAAAAATGGTTAGCAAACTGAAATACTAATCCTGAAATAATTTTGTAATAATCTTGCTGCCTATGGCTTCTCAGGTGGATAACTGGAACCCGCTGACAGACACGGTGCCCATCCACTCATGGATCCACCCATGGTTGCCTCAGATGCAGATGCGGCTAGAGCCACTGTACCCACCTATACGCAACAAGCTGGCAAATGCCCTACAGCGCTGGCACCCAAGTGATGCTTCAGCCCGACTCATCCTGCAGCCTTGGAAAGACGTTTTCACCCCCGGAGCCTGGGAGGCCTTCATGGTCAAAAACATTGTCCCTAAGCTAGGTGTGTGTTTGGGTCAGCCTGCAAATATTTCCTTAGGGTTACATTTCCTACCTTTCTGATGGAAACATTCTTCAGAGACATATTCGCAAATGGGTGTTAGAGTGGCTTACATTTTAACGTGTGTTGGTGTGTTGCAGCTCTGTGTCTAGGGGAGCTGGTGGTGAACCCACATCAGCAGCTGATCGACCCATTCAACTGGGTGATGGACTGGGAGGGCATGTTGTCTCTCTCCAGTATGGTGGGATTACTTGAAAAGCACTTTTTTAACAAATGGCTACAGGTAGGTCTAGGCATTTTATTTCTTAGAATGCAAAGTTTCAGTAACGTGTTTTCTACATTATGCCCATTACATAAAAACATTTTCCACTATGAAAAATGTTTTGCTTTTCCCAAACAAAATTACATAATTACGGTGTATTACCTGAATATCTTGTTACATATATGGAGTTCTCAGTTTATTTACAACTGTATTTGTTGTTGCAGGTGTTGTGCTCTTGGCTGAGTAACAATCCTAACTATGAGGAGATCACTAAGTGGTATCTGGGTTGGAAGGGAATGCTGTCAGAGCAACTGCTCAGTCACCCTGTCATTAAAGAGAAGCTGAATGAGGCCCTGGACATAATGAACAGAGCTGTAGCCTCTGGACTAGGTCAGTCTCTCTCCCTCTGTCACTCAGTCACATTAGATGGAAACCTCACTACTGACATGTACACTCTACACTCTAAACAGATTTTGCCTTTACTCATGTTCTCTGTCCCATAGGTGGCTACATGCAGCCTGGAGCAAAGGAGAACATTGCGTATCTGACCCAGACAGAGAGGAGGAAAGATTTCCAGTATGAGCCACCAGCACCACCGCAGCGTGAGGTAGAGAGCAGCGTTCCACGCCTGCCTGTCACTGGCCCTGTCTCAGCCTCCATACCCACCAACTTCAAAGACCTGATCCAGGCCAAAGCAGAGGAGAATGGCATTGTCTTCATGCCTATAGTGGGCAAGAGGCACATGGGCAAGCAACTTTACACGTTTGGCAGGATCATTATCTATGTGGAGAGGGGTGTTGTGTTTGTCCAGGGAAAAAAGACCTGGGTCCCTACATCACTACAGAGTCTCATTGATATGGCCAAATAAGGGACTGAGATAAGAGGGACTGCGAGACCCCCAGCCACCCAGGGAATGTGAACTGAAGGTGTTTTGAGCACTCCTTCAGGTGAAATGGAAACTGAGTTTGTCCATCCTGCTGATGGAATTATTTGATGTGGCTATACATTGCTCTTGTTTTATACATTTGTAAAATGTTCAGTCCGTGAGTGACAACCTTGGAAATAAATTGTTAATTTTTGAAAGGTCACTATGAGTTCAATATTAAATGCTATATTTATTGTGTTTCCTGCATATGTGCTAGCAAATAATATACAATACTTTTAATATTTCTTGGTTAAAAAAAAAAAAAAACACATTTTAACAGACCAGAAGGACATTTCTCTACAGTACAAAATCTGTTCAGTGTCAAAATTCAGAAAATGAAAGGTGTCCTTCTGTTTTCAGATCATTAATTTTTCTGTGATGATAATTCTACAGTAATGTCAAACATTCAAGAATCCAGGTAAAGTACACATCCAAATGTACTTTATAGCAAACTGATTCAATTTCTGTTCTGTTGTAGAAAAACGATCCAGTAAGGTAGTAAGTTCTCATTTCTTAGTTGAACATCAATAGTTGTTTTGGAACATCACTGGCTCATTAAAATTCTTTCTGGAGATCTGCCAAAAAAAATGCAAACACATCGTCAGGTCAAAGCCTGAATAATGATCGGTTCAGATTTTCATCCAAAGTAGTACGCCATACAGAAAAGTTGTATTTCAAGAACATACCACTTTTCTTCAGCATCTCTCCTTTTCTAGAACGAGCCATAGCATCCAGAAACTGATCAAAGAGCTTCACATACTTGCCCAGACTAGTCTGCTTGTAATCTGAAAGGAATATAAACCCATATACAGTGAGTATAAAAAGTCTACACACTCCTGTTAAAATGGCAGGACTTTGTGATGTAAAGAAATGAAACCAAGATATATCAGAACTTTTTCCACCCTCAGTGTGAAATTGTAACATACAAAAATTAAGTGAAAAACAATTAAACAAAACCAACAATAATCTGGTTGCATAAGTGTGCACACCCTTTAATAACTGAGGATGTGGTTGTGTTCAGAATGAACCAATCACATTCAATCTCATGTTAGTAAGTAATTATCATACAGCTGTCATCAATTAAATTATTCTGATGAACCCCAAATAAAGACCAGCTGTTTCTGTAGGATTTTCTTGACATCTCCTTGGTTTCATCCATGGTCCGCAAAGAGCTTACAAAGCATGTATAGTCTCAAACTTGTGGTAAGGTACTGATCAGGAGAGGGGTATAAAAGAATTTCCAAAACATTAGATGCATCGTGGAACACCGTGAAGGCCATCATTAACAAATAGAGAAAATGGAGCATCACAGTAACATCACCAAGAACAGGAGGTCCCTCCAGAATTTATAAAAGGACAAGACAAAAACTTACCAGGGAGGCTGCCAAGAGACCACTGGCAACATTAAAGGAGCTGCAGGAATATCTGACAAGAACTGATTACTCTCTGCATGTGACAACATTCTCTTGTATTCTTTACATGTCTGGGCTATGGGGTAGGGTGGCTAGACGGAAGCCCTTTCTCACAAAAAACATCCAAGCCCAACTAAATCACTCCAAACCATGTGGCAAAATGTGTTAAGGTCTGATGAGACCAAATCCAAAAGGTATGTTTGGTGCAAAAAAAAAAAACAAACCAAAAACAAAAACTGCACATCACCAAAAGAACACCATACCCACGGTGCAGCATGGTGGTGGCAGCATCATGCTTTAGGGCTGCTTTTCTTCAGCCAGAACTGGGGCTTTTATCAAGATGGACGGAATCATGAGTAGCTATAAATACCAGTCTATTTTAGTGCAAAACATTCAGGTGTCTGCTACAAAGCTGAAGATAAAAAGGAATTTCACCTTTCAGTGCGATAATGACCCAAAGCATAAATCCAAATCAACAAAGGAATGGCTTAACCAAAAGAAGATCAATGTTTTTGAATGACCTAGCTAGAGCCCAGACCTGAATCCAACTAGAAATCTGTGGGGTGAACTGAAGCGGTTTAGACGGATCTAGAATGTTTTTGTAAGAAAGAGTGCCAAGTCAAGATGTGCCACGCTGATAGACTCTTACCTAAAAATAGTAAGTGGTGTAATAAAATTGGTGCTTCAACAAAGTATTAGTTTAGGGGTGTACACACTTATGCAACTAGGTTATTGTAAGTTTTTTTTTCCCTTTTTCCCTAAAAAAAAGTTTCTGATTGTTTTTTACTTTATTTGTATACTTTGCAATTGCACATTGAGGGTGGAAAAAGTTTTAACATGATTTATGTTGGTTTCGTTTTTTTTACAGCACAAAAACCTGCCATTTTAACAAGAGTGTTTAGGCTTTTTATATGTGAGACACAGCGAGGTCTGCATGTAAAATCAAATGTTAAATATTAGCATTCAACATTAAGACTCAGTACATGGTTGTAGCTACCTCTGATTTTGCGCCGTTCACCAGGTTCCGTTTCATTTTCTTTATCCTTTATCTCCTCTTCCTCCTCCTCAGCAGCTAGGGGTTTGTCAAGCTCTTCACAGATAAGGCTGTACACATTGAGAGTGTGTGGTCAGACCAGCAACGGTCTTTGTCCTGTTACGCCTTAAGTTCTTGTCCTATGTTCTCATTTCAGTTTAATTCACATTCAGTGCTAAACCAGAAACGGACTAGGTGCTTTTCCATATGCAACTGTAAAAACTAATCAAATTCACATTATATGCTTAATTTACTCAATATATTTTTAAATAATTAAGTATTTTTTTTAGATAGAGATACAAATACCTACCTGATTGTAGGAACCTCGAAGGGGTCGAATTTGTCCAGATTTTTCAAGTCAATTGGTACAGAAATTCGACCTGAATCGTACACACAAAGTGTTAAAGGAATAATCTGTATCATTCAAATATTGAATACAGAAAGGTTTCTGAATTCTTTACTAGATTGGCATGAGCAGTGGGTTCACACAGAACCCAGCAAAAAAAGTTACTGGAGCAGGCGTTTTTACTTTGTCAATAATGGGCGTGATACGTAGATATGAAGCATAGTTGCAGTGAATTTAAAATACAAATTTGTTTATATTGTTTATTTTGAGAAATAGAACCAACTAATTCAGAAAACAAAGCAGGCAGGTACAAATGAAAAAAAAAAACTGCTGGAGTAGACGGTATTGGCAAGAATTCAGAATAGTCCCCACACCTTTACTCTTCAGTGTCAAGATTTTCCTCACCTGTTTTCGGATGGACACTAAATGGACTTTTCAGTAAATGGTTGACTCCTTTGCTGACATTAACATCCAGGCGTGGGTAGCAGTACTGCAGCATGATCTCCTTATCAAAGTACTGAGCTCCCTTCTTACTGGTAGCCTGTTTCACAAAAACACACACTTAGGACTAGAATAAATTATGTCACTATAATTTATTATAGTGACATCCTACTGTACATGTCACTATAATAAATTACACATATAAACAAACCAGAAACCATTCCTTACCAGTGAGAAAATTCAAATTTCACAAATAAGCAATTACATCCCATTATTCTGACATACTGTACATTAAAAAGGTAATGTTTCTTCAATTTATGTATCAAGTAAAACAAATGCAAAGAGATTTTTCCCTCTCTGATGTACCCTTTTCTGGTGCACTGCAGACCTTAGTTGTTCCCAGCGCTTCATTGGATTCTTCTCCGTCTGGTAAGTGTTTAATAGCTCCTTCCTGACATGTGCATCCAGTGTTAAAGAAACAGTACCACTCTATGTCCTGGTCTAGTTTCACTTTAGAAAAGTACAGAGCTGAAATACACATCAATTCTGACATAAAGGATATCTTCAGGTAATAGGCTGAGCACTTTGTCAACACTTGCTTTACTGCCCAACAGCTCCTGTCCAACAATTGCGTACTGAGGGAAGTAGTGCTCTACTACAATAAGAGACTGGCTGTAAAACAGAACAGTTGAAGGATTAGACACTGTGGATCAATACAGGGGGCTGCATCTAATAGTTTACTGAATAACTGAAACAGAATGAGGGGTGTAAGAATGCACTACGATTACTGGTTTCTTTAATGATGGGGGTGTTTGGTACATCACCTGATGAAAGGGTGAATAGGCTCTGACAGCACAACTTTCCTCACAGTCTCTTCACCACCCTAAATACACATTCACAAGAGGAGGTTTTGGTACAAAGCTTATATAATTTAATGTAGTGAAAAAGGGGAACAAGATATGAAGGGGTATTTTTGGATGCTCTGATTATTTTATCAGTAAAATACTCTGTAAAATACAGAGAAAGATAGATCTGTCTTCTTTACACGATAACACACTGCATTTCAGTATAGGTTGCTTGCTTTGCCAAAAATCTATGGGAATCTATGGGAATGTTTTGGGGGTTACATTACATTAGTTAGTGTTCTTATGCATAAATTTACACACACTCAGGAGAACGAGTAGGATACGTACATTTTTCTGAAATTATGGGATTTTCATGAACACCAAATTTCTTGTGTAAATGTTCATACGAACGATTTACAAATAAATCCTTTGGTATCCAGCTTAATAAATGAGACCCGATATTAGTAGTGTTGAGGAGATTTAACCAAACAGAGACCCCGATCAGCAAATATATTCTGAAACTTTCCTAAAAGTAGTAATAAGTAATGAGTAGTAATCTTCTACACCATCATTTGGTGTGTGTTTGTAATGTAGATACATGTGAGTAAATGTTTTAATAAAGGTCTAAGATATGTGGAGTGGCTGTAAGAGCTTACTGTGTGTTGCTGTGATTGCTTGTCCTGGTTATAGAAGTAAAGGTTTACTGATTTACGTGGGCGATGAGTGATGCCCAATCAGCGGTTTTGTATTTGATCAAACCAGATTTTTTTTAACTGACATACTGTCAAATATTGTTTTCTTTCAGTGAGTGAAGATTGATGGTATTCTCTGATTTTAAATTCCTCAGAATAATGTTTATGGCAATAGTTTCCCAAAATGATATAAATAGTACAGTCAAACTTGGATGTAGAAGCAAAGCTTACCTTGACTAAGCTGAGGTACTCGGCCACAGCCGAACGAGCCGCCACTGACAGCTTCCTGGCGGCTTCGTCACAAACCCAGCAATGCACTCCTCTCCTGCCTGAGTACACCCACAGGAGGTGATGGAAGCCAAAGTCCTCTGTTCCACATCAACAAATAAGCAACATGTGAAGCTGCTCTTCCATACAGTGACTCTACTCTAGCTATTTTGAGGCTAATCTTGTGTCTATTTAGCATTTAAAATTAACTCTCAGTGGGACTAAAGGAGCAGGCTGATTTTTATTTTGATTTATACATTTATACGTTAGGAATATAGGCTTGTACTGTACAATGTGAAACAAAAGATATTTTCTACTTATTTAATGATAAGATCATGACATGTAAGAGAATCTTTAAATTCTCTTCCTAAATTGCTTGAATAAGTTAGAAATAAAACGCAGCAGCTGATTACTGTCCAATAACAGCTCATCATGAAGTGTTTTATTTCTCATACCACAGCAATTTGCCAATGCAAACATTTTTTTTTTTAAGAATGAAATGTCATACATTTTATCCATTTATGGTTAGGTTTTATTTTGGGGAATGTCCACAAAACAAGTTAGCTCCCGTTATCACTTGCAGCTATAAACAGTTCCTTCAACAGCCTCTCTCTGTCTCTCTTGAAGTTGTAATTCTTACCTCTCAGTGCCCGATCCAGAATACGAATGGCGATGGTCATCAGGGTCCAGCACTTGGAGCAAATATCTGCAGCACTGAAAATAATAATAAAAAAAAAAAAAAAGAATTCAAGCATGCTGTAACTATGGCAAATAAGGTCTTGGCTGGAAAATAGAAAAATCAGACAAATTAAAAAAGCATCTCCAGGTACCTGCAGCAGCTTCTGACATCATCATAGTCAGTCATGTCGATATCAAACACCAGCTCTTTCTCCAGTGCCTGAAACGTTCCAGACTTCACCGTGTTGTGTTGGCTGGGCTGTGAGTCAGAGAAACAGGTACAAATAAGGTTTACATCCACACACATTCCACATCCCAAGAGTTCACAGTTCAGCTATAAATACATGCAGTAGTATGTGCATGACAGCAGGATGTGGTGTTTATTTGACAGCTTTGTGCATGTGCTCACCCTGTGGCTGTAAACTGCACCAATGTCAATCTTATACGGATTCATTTTCTGCATCTCCTTCTCCAGTTCACTCTGGGTGCTGAACGACTGGTACCGAACGTAGATGTCATCTTTGAGAGTGAATGAGAACTCGCGGTTCTGGAAGTAGTTCTTGGACACTGGCAAAGACAACATTTACAAGTACAACAAGACTCAGTAAGGTAGATGTACACCTACATTTTAGAAAGTAGATATTTGGGGAATGAATACTGCTAACTAATGGGTCTAAGTGCGTATAATGAAATGTCGTTCATGAGGCCTACATGGCTGTAAAATGAAACGACATCTGCCAAAGTGGACATGATGATTAAATCCCAGGAGGTGATAGCAGTAAATTATACTGCTCTAAGTAACAGTGTAACAGAAACAGTAAGCAAGAGTATCTATTTAACCTTGAGTTAATATATTCTTCACAGGCAGTGGTGCAGACTTATTGACTTTGTCATTAATTTGATTGTTTATTTTAAAAAAGATCCAAGCCTCAAATCTAGCAACTTTTTGAACTGACATTAACAACTGTCCTACACTCGATTCGATTCTACATCTTATTTCATAGCTGCTGGTTATAAGAGCTGAGATAGCAGGTTCGGTCCACTCATCAACACTGTGTAAACCCTGACTTACTGTTCCCAAGACCAATCACTGATCACCACTGTTCTCCAACAACCAATCACTGTTCACCATTGTTTGTCCCACACACACACACACTTCTTTGTTCTTCATTTTAAACCCTGTCTCTCGATTCGCCTATTATCTATCCTAAATAGTATCCGAGATTAGAATTAGTGTGTCCCAAATTGTAGTACGTTGAAATGTGTATCCCAAAGGTACTGGTCTACTGTTTCTGGTAGATTTTCGAAGTGTGGATCCATGGATACTTTTTCAGCTATCATCGCCCACAACTCCTTGCGTGAGGAAGGAGGAGTTTTGTTTTCTTCGCCGAATTAATTCAAGGACGTATTTTAGAGAGGTGTAAATGAAATGTGAAAAAATAAATCAAGGGAATGGTAAATTCAATTATATAGTATAAATTATATATGGAATAATGAATGAAGAAAAGCTGAAATTCAACAAGGAGTTTGTTTACAGTGACGGCGTTCTCTTCCGTTACATGATGTGGAAATATGTCCCAGTACTTGCATACTTGTTTGCTACACACTCAGAAATATGTACTTTTAGTGCATAGTATAAGTAGGCAGATTGACACACAGGGAAACTCTCTTCTTGTCAATATTTATGACTATTCCATCTCTAACAATTTCCATTGTGTCTTTTCCTGACTACTCACTACCATTTCTTTTTGCGTACTTTTTCAAGTCTGCACATACATAAATAGTCAATTTGTGGTGCAATGACCAAATGCAACTTCTTTCTATAAGAAATAAGTTATAATATGTTATTTTATATTATATTATTAGTTTTTTAAATTCTGATAAAAACTTTATTTTAAGTGTCTTCTCAAAATCTTCCTTCCTCATGCAACACGTTTTGATATGCAAATAATGATGACGATAAAATATACAATTATACAACTAAAATTACAAATATACAACTTAGTCCATGACGTCATCTGGCGACTTGTAGCGACTTCCTGAGCAAGCATTAGCTACTTTCCCCTGAAGAGAGTTGGCAACACTGTTCACAGGTAAAGCTAACTGGATAGAAATGACACTTAAGAAAAGTTCATGAGCAAATGAAATATGGCTCTCTGTAGAAATATAAGTGTAAGTCTGTCAGACTGTGTTGACTTAGTGTCAGCAATCTTTTGCAGAAGCTATTGTCTTCTCTTTTCTTCATAAACAGAGCTAAAAAAAAAACACAGTCTGAGGAAGGTAATGTTAGCTAACAGACTCACCGCCGCCGTAGCTTAGCCACCGATAGTACTGTGAGTATGGAAACAGTCGGCGGTAATAAAGTGGCAACAAATCCGGTAAACAAGCAGGGTCATAGTCGGAGGTCGGCATTGTTTAGTAATTAAACTACTGCAGCTCAGTGGCACAGTGACAGCTGTATCAAAAACCAGCGCGGGAAATATCAGGAAGTGACGAAATGTGTGTGAGTAGAAGTTGTGAGTTTTTTTCGCGGTGCTCTGTGGCTCTGTGTGCTCTCTGCTGCCACCTAAAGGCTTGGAGTATATGCAGAGCCTCTGCTGATGGTGTTTTTTTTTTTTTTTTTTTTTTTTCCTCCCACTTTATAGCACATTTACATCACAAACAGGGGGCATCCCAACATCCTAAGACACCATTACAAAAAAAAAAAAAAAAGAAAGAGGAGCAAGACGAGATGTTTATGACCTGGACTCATAAACGAAAATGCTAATCAGGACTAGACTAATACAGTAAATATTTCAACACAGAGGAGCATAAGGATTCTGTCATTCTATTTTGTTTTTTAAAGTATTTGAAACTCTGAAATGTTTTCACACAAAGAAATAAAGTAAAGGAGGGTTTACAATATATCTTGTAAACCTAAGGGAGGAATAATATTCATTTTCACTGACAGACAATTATAGATATCCATTCAAAATTTAGAGGTAAAATCAGAGTAATAAAAAAAGGTGCTCAAGTGTTTCAGGAAAGGATCTGTCTCAAACCGAAATCTTTTCTGTAAAAAAAATCCCCTACAGGATATATCCTAAACAGGATTTTGTAATGAGTCTCTTTAACCTTTGGGGAAATAGAGTGTGTCAAATAAAATGTGAAGGATTTATCATGTACTGAAACCTCAACATTGCCAAGGGCATAACACTGAAAATCACAAACAAAGATATGCTTTCAAGCATAGATCAGCTGGTTATTACACTTAGAGTCAGTTAAGTCCACATTACCTATTTCCAAAGAAGGCAGATAAACAGTAGGTTTGGATAAAGATGTTGAAACACTGCTTTGGTTTAGTTTCAGCAAACCAGTGGGCACAGCCTTACATACCTTTCCTGATGGTTTGTTGTCGTCGTTGTTGTCATTCTTGTTGTTTTTGTTGTTGTTGTTTATTTAACTTACATACTTTATTAACTGGTAACATTTAACAGCACAATGCAGCATTTAACACTCAATGCCGGGGAATGCAGACAATAGTTAATACAATATGAGCAATGAGAAAGTAAAAGAAATAAACATTACAAACATTACATTAAATAAAAACACCAAATTTAACATAAACATCTCTAGTTTTTTTTTTTTTAGCTTTCTTATTTGCTAGATTGGGTAGATCTTTAATATGTTGTTTGATATCTCTCTCAAAATAAGAAAATAATGGCTTGATTTTTTTAAGAATTTGCCCTTATGAATAAAGTATTTTACCATTAGTAATAATTATATTACACAGAAAATGTACACTTTTGCTTTCTTTTTCAAAGGTAGTGAAACCACCTTAAAGTCTCTGTAAGGAAAATTCACAATGAAACCAGAAACCCCCTGCCATATCTCCGCCTGTCCTGATGTATCCATTCTTCTTTCTTGCCATATGTATTGTCATCAACATGAGCCTTGTATACATATAATACAATGGATATATACAACCAATTACAAGGAAAGTCGAAATACATGACTTATTTTTCACCAGGTACACACAGACTACTTTTTTTTAACAGCAAATACATTACCAATTCCCAAAAATGTGTTATCAGACAATTCCCACATCATTAACCTCTCTAGTATCTGTGCAATCTGTTTTACAGCACTATATGTAACACTGCAGTGCTTCAAGGTGACAAATGTATAGTCAGCTTCAGGTACAAACAGGAAGCTGACCACAAAAATCTTTAGTGGGGAAAAAAAGACGGTACTTTTTTTCAGTACAGTCAGTACAATAAGTGGAGAGAGGGAGCAAAACAATTTAACCTATGCAAGAAAACACCACCCAAAACTATGGTAAAATGATGCATTGGTACATTTTATGTGGATTAAATTGTGTTTTATGAAACATATTAAGAAGGTGTGAATTATGGTATGTTATGTAGGCCTACTAATAAGTATGCAAAGAGTTTTACTTAGTTCAGTGTGTTGATATGATTTTAGAGATTGATGCTGAGGTTTTTTTAAAACCTGTGTTATGCTGCTACTACAAGAAATAAATTCTAAAATGTTGCCATTTAGTGGTGTAGTTTTTATTCATACTGAATTTTAGACGCAATTAGTTATGAATTTGGAAAATAGTAAAGATTTTCAAACTCTGTTACTGTTATTGCTGTAAGAAATGAATTAAAGTATGTTGCATAGGCCAACATCTTAATTTGCAGTCAATTTTACTCATTCTGCTGTGTTCATACAATATTAGAATATGCTGATGAAATTTGATTTATTGATGCCATGATGCATGCTACAAATAACTTTTTAAACATATAATTGAGGATGAAAATAAAGACCTAAACCAATGAAACAAGCGAAAAAGACCTAAAACAATAAAAATGTGTGTCATAAATTCCCAAACATGCAGTCCCATATTACCAAACATGTCATTAAAAAAGTCTTTCGGTCAGTAAGGGGCAAGCCACGCAGCTTAAGAATATGGTAGACTATAAACATTTTTCTGCATCATGTAGACATGCAACACCTTGAGGATTTCAGAAATGGTTAGTGCAATTTTTCCTGCAAAAGACTGTTTTATTATCATGAAATTATCATCACCCCTATAAAATAAAGTGGTATTTGGTATCTCCCATGGAGAGAATAATAGCACTGGGATTCTTCCTCCACTGGACACTTGTAGAAAAATTCTAGACCAGTTCTCCACACTGAATTATTAAAGCTTCTTTATATTCTTAGGTTTGTGCATATGGATTGTTCTCCTCAATTCAGATACACTGATTTATATCAAAGCCCTAACCATTCATAAAACAAAAGTAAAATAAGCAAAAGACCAACAGATAGTATTTAGTCCATTTTCAGCATTAGGTCTACTAATTTTGTTTTAACTAAATAGACTGAAACAGCCTCAAACCATGTAGTCTTTCCTCTCATAGAGGCCAATGACTTGAAAGCCATGTGGTCTGTGTGTTAAAAGACGTTTAAAGTGAGTATATTTAGCACCTGATTGTGTCACAACATCAGACCACTAAGAAAGGGCAAGACAGAGGTGAAGGATAGGAGCAAGAGTTTTCTGACTGGCAGGGGTCAGAGTGATAAGGCTTCCACCCTGGAACTCCCTCCACCTCCAACCCATGAGTCTCCATTGTTCAGCTTTCCTGTTTCTTCAGTTCCTCCATGTGGGGGCGAAACTGTCTCTTCCTTAGTGGAAAATCCCCGAGCTAGCCTTCCTTTTTTTTATGAGCCTTTCCGTAGGATGACAGAATGAGCTTCCTTCAAAACAGGTACTGGAACGTGAACTTTTAGGTTTTTACACACAACTGGCCAGAGATCTGCAATACAAATTCCCACTCTGTTTAATGTTTTAGAGACCAGAAGCCAGTGTAGTATGAGACTTGATTTGACATTTTGCATCTGGAAGACAGTAAATTAGTAAATCAAATCTAATCTGTTGTAAGTTGTAACAAAAACTGATCAACAAAGGTAGAAAATGAACCAGGGGAAATAGTCTGGATATGCAATAGGGGTGGCTAGTATCAACAGGCTAGCATGACTAAGACTGTCTTTAAAGATGAAAAGACAATATAGTATAAAAGACAATATGTAATTGTATTTTTGGCATCTATTTTACTAATTAGATTATTTGCTCTGAACAAGTCATAAGGTGGATTATTATGAAATTTTGTGGAACCAAGTGCAACAGCACCACCAGTGGTCATAGGAAAAACAATATACAGAATCTTATGAAGTAGCGAGGCTGGGGCTGATTTCTTTCTAGCCCAGACTGTAGTGTAGACTGTTCAGTGACAGTCATTTCAGGTGATCAATTCAAAAAAATGTGAAAAAAAAGGAATATGTGGTCAGTCAGATTTAAGAGACCATATTATGTATAGCTTAGATAAAAATATTAAGTTCCTCATCAAAACGTGATTTCATTGCTTATACTAAACTTAATTTAAACAAGGTTCTAAATATTTTATTAAATTATGTAGCGCGAGAGTGATCAATTCACGTAGTATTAATGTAAACTAATTAAATTATGAAATCTCGTGAGGATGTTGGCACTTATGAGCTATAACTGAACTATACCTATAGAATTAAGGTGTGGAAACACGCCAGTGAACTGGGATTGATCCTCAGTTCAAGTGAAAGTTTGGAGTTTGATTTTATTCAGGGTTTTGAAACTACATGATCAAATCATGTTGGATTTACGAAAAAAAAATTTGTTATTGTAACTCAATTCAATGATGTGGAACCGATGAATGCATTTGAATTAATTAAATTCAATTAGCTTTTTTTCAGTGTAGAGTGAACTGTCCCCTGGACACATCTGTAACTTGTCATCAGTGGTGATTGAGCAGTTGCATGTGAAATACAGTCATGTGAACGTGAATGAGGTGGATTATGTACTAGATCATGCTTTTTTTCCCCAAATATCTTTAGATAAGCAAAGTGGATAGACTAATCAAGCATTGCCGGATCAACCGAACTGTAAGTTTAATGTTCTTTTGGTTTGAATGAAAGGGTTACAACTTTTCTGTTTACCATGTTTGGTATTTGGAGGAAACACCACATGTACCCAGCTGAAACACTAATTAGAAATCATTAATAAAGCCTTCTATCTGTTTGTGTTTGTGTGTGTGTGTGTGTGTGTGTGTGTGAGAGAGATAGTTTGTCCAATATCTCTCCTTTTATCCCATTGATGAGACCTCATGATGTAATCCATTGCTCAATAGTTTCATTATCAAATAGATATTAGATTTTAGCTGTTCCATCTCCTGACTATATCACAACCAACCATCATTGTTGTGCAGCACTTTTAATTAGAAAGGTAGCGCAGATATGGTACAAGCTCATTAAGATTGGAAAGTTCCTTTGTTCTCATCAGAAGTAGGAGGTTTTTATTCTTCAGCAGAGATGAGATGAGAGAAAGGAAGAGAGACTGTGAGACACATACAAACCAGAAAGGTGTCCATTAAATATTTAATCTGACCCGCTCCTTTCCTTTGAATTCATAGAAGTGAATCTGTATTCACATTTTATACAGCTTCACACACTTAGAGTGTTGCTATGACTACATTTCTCCTGTCATAAGGGCATTGTCTGACACTGAAAGACGAAACATAATACTCATGTTTTCATGCTACCTCTCTCTCTCTCTCTCTCTCTCTCACACACACACACATACACACACACACACTCTCTCTATTATGCCGTCCTGGTACATTATACATCCAACCAAATCACCTTTCCCTCTAATAAAGAATGGGTTCCTCTGGGAAAATCACAGCCTTATTAATATTTCAAATGCTGATTGTCAGTATACGAAGTAAATCTAAACACTCTTCATCCTGATGATTATCATATACTGTGATCTTTTTTTTTGCCTGCCACACAGCATGTATTGCATTTTATGTTTTCTTACATGAAAAATAGATTAGCATTTCATACAATGAAATTCATTAGATTGGCTTTATTGTACAGCAATTCTCTGCAGAGAGAACGCAATACTATTTGTCAAGTTTTAGAAATAACTATGTTCTCCTCAGTATTTGACTCAGCATGTGAAGTCTCATGAGAGATGAAGTGAGAGGAGACCCAGTGATACAATCATTTAACAATACTGGCAAATATTGATCTCTGAGATCACTCACCTCGTTCACAATTATGGGTTAGAATAATAAAATGGTTTGCTGAGTTTTTCCTTTCTGAAATAGAGGAAATGTGCTTTGTGCTTTGGGGATAGAGTTTTGCAGGAAAAAGCTAGTTTTATACAACACAACTCCCATTTTATGGCTCTCACCACATCCCATGGCCTGTTGGATTTTTGCAAAATTGTTCCATTACATCAAATTGTATTATAATATGATCTGCAGAATTATTTTAAATTAAGAATATTGTAAGTAGTTTGATTTAAATTTGCACAGTAGAAAATAATATTCAAGTTATTCTGCTATTTAAGATAATTGTGTTTTTGATACGAGTGATATGAAATTTATGCTGTACTCCATCAAATGCAGTCATATGGCAAGCCACCCCATGTCTTTATGTTTAAAGACACACATTATCAGCGTACCATGACCTAATTTGTTATTTACCATGCCATGGAAGTCTGCTTTACTCTCTGTTGGGTTCCATATGCTAGAATTTGTGCAAATTGTCTTGTGCTCCATTAAGAGAACATGAGTCGCTTTGCAAGTGTTTATACGCACAAGGACACAGTTCTCATATAAATTTATGTCAGTCAGTGTTGAATTATACATGACCGTTTGGTCAGAATGGGATTAAGTGAATATTACCATAAACTAGAATGTAAAATAGACTTCACATGAAAACTATAATGAATTTTCATGGTTATACAATTGCACTTTCTGACCATATAGTATACAGTTATAGGAGGGAATTATTTATAATCACACTATCCAGTGTCACCCAGATGAGGATGGGTTCCCTTTTGAGTCAGGTTCCTCTCATGGTTTCCTCCTCAAACCGTCACCTCTGGCTTGCTTGTTAGGGATAATTACATAAATTTAAAATTTATATCCTGAATTTATATATTTCTGTAAAGCTGCTTTGTGACAATGTCCATTGTTAAAAGCGCTATACAAATAACATTGAATTGAATTGAATAAACTTAAATGATTGGTAATAGAGGCAATCAACATTATTTTTCAGCAGTAAATACCAAATTCACCAACATAACACATAAATACACAAGTATCAGCCTTTCCACTGTCACTTCATACTACACCTCAGACTGATCCCCTGATGCCGTGTAGTCATAGACAGCTAATTAAATGGCCAAACATGAGCATCCATCATCAACGTAGCCCCAGGGCATCATCATCAACATCACCATGTCCCAGCACTGTATGCGTGTATGGGTGTGTGTATGCATCTATGTGTGTGTGTGTGTGTGTGTGTGTTTGTGTACTGGGGGAAGGGTGGACTTTTAGTTTGGGGGAGCTCAGCCATGTCCCAATGGCATATTTGAACCTTGAGCTAGAAAACAGGGAAAATAAAATGAGGTGTGAGGATAAGTGTCAAACGTACCACTACAGTAGGGAGGTAACGGAATACAAATACATTATTTGGATTGAACAAATAATGTGTCCTAAACAAATATGAATATAGATATGAACAACAGGCAGAGTATTTTTTTATTATTATTATTTTAGAGAAATATTCAGAAAGCTTCAGACTAGGAGTGTACATAGGGATTCTACAGGAGGAAGAAACACAAAAAAGTGTTTTATTTACTGTAATATGCTTTTAAGAACAGCTCACGGAAGGTCATGGGGAGGGGAGGGAAGACTTGAAACTAGCCCAAAATATTCAGAATAAGAAAATTTAGCCACATTTTTCTTCTTTTTTCAGTCTTTTCAAGGAAAACAATCAAACAGTGGTGCCTATACAATATGCATATATTGTATGCAGAACCTGGTGACCCTGGCCGCAGAGTAAATATCCAGTTCATTGCCAGGATACTAATGTGAGAAGCACTATTTGGTTTTAGCCCAACCTAAACACTGCCTTACTGAGCTCCAAACTTAAACCATATTTCTCCAATATTTCTGTGCAAACAAAAGAAATTTGCTTTCATATATTGAGCTGCTGCTCCATATTGCTTACAGACCATGTGCTGTGAACAGGGAGGCATATTTCTCAGGGCTGTCCAAAAAAATAATCATTTAATTAATTTATAACTGGTACGTTCATTGTATGTGTTTTTCATCATTCTTAAATGATCATTCTTCATTGTTATTAAAAGAAAATCTTCTCAGAAAACCATATGGACATTATAAAGAAATACTGCTTTAATTGTGGCTTGCAGCAGCACTGCAGTTGCATCCCAGCTTTATAGTAAAATCTGTAGCCTGTCCAGCAAAACCCTAAAACTGAAGCAAATCTTCTAAAATGTTATTAGATGGCTATTGTTGTCAATTGAAGCCTAAATAACAGTTTTTGTTATTTGAGAAAGACATCACTGCTTTGAAACATAGTCAGCTAGTTGCTTACTAAGTCAAATTCAATAGAAGAAAGTTCCAGAGGCTGTCTGGTTCAGGAGTTGAACAAATATATGTCCTGCAAAGTGCTATTTGTTGTTATAATTTGTGAATTAAATGACTTTTTCCAGCAGTCCTGTTTTTTTTTCAGTGTTTTCTAGTGTTTCCAGGACATAGTGGTAGGGTTTACATAAAAAAAAACCTCTCTGGCAAAATAAAAAAACCACACCCACTTCTGGTTTAATAGAGATATTATGTAAAATGGAAGTCCGATTGGAAGCATGTTGTCTGTGCTAATTTGGCTATTAATTATGTACATACATATTCCATGGGGAAGCAAGAGCTGACACTGAAGAATATTCCTCAGGGCCTCAAACCCTCTTTTATTTCATATTTAAATCAATTTCATTGTCTTAGTTTTAGAGCACCTGTATCCTACAGGAACTGTACCATAAAAGAACTGGGTGGGTATTTATGTTCAAAATGCGGAAAGTCTCTGTAGATTAATAGCATTTGCCTTATCATCAGGAGACTGTGAGCTTGAATTGCGATGATGCCACAGTCCCCCTTGACTGTTGAGAGAGCAAAACTGGCCATGCTTTCTGGATGAGAGGGATGGCATTACTTTCTGTACCCTGTCAATCAGAGCAACACTAGCCAATCATGGTCATCTATGAGCTCAAGTATGTTGAAGCAGATAGCGCTTAGTGTTACATTACCATCCCTGGCAGATATCTGCTGTGTGATAGGGGACAGCTGGCTAGAGGGAAGGAAATGGCAAATGACCAAATTGGTGTGAAAATGGGGGAAAATCCCAAAAAAGACAGCATTTATTATCACATTTACAAGTACAGTATACTGAATTTTTTTCTGTGTATATCCCAGGTTTTTAGGAAGAGAGGGTTAAAGGCCTTGCTCAAGGGCCCAACAGTGGTGGTGTCAGGATTCAAGCTCATGAATGATTTAAGAAAGGACCATATTCAGCCCCTGATTATGTTATTATATCATAATTTTTATGAACATCAAATGTTTTTATTCATGACGGCTTTGGCATAGATCGACCAAATGACCATAGAACAACTTCACGGGTCACTGGACATTTGATAATGCTAATTTCTCAAGCATGGTGGTAAAGAATAAGTGAGATACTCAGTGTGTGCAATCTTCATGTAATACACTGGAAACCAGGAAACAATTTTGCTGCACCCCAGGGAGCTGCTTGGATGTGTGGAACCGTTATATTGAGAGAGTGGCACAAAGACAAACACATCATCTACACTAGAGCCATCAGACTACAAACCCCAGGGGGTACGCACTGCTTCACAGTTGTGGAGGAGGGGGAATCTATTGATCTACCGCAGTGCTGGAATCATCCTAAAGTCTGCACAAACACACAATAAATCTATATTTACACAATAAAGCCATTTTTAATGAAACCAGTTGAGAGAAATCACAGACAAGAAAAAACATTTTTAAATAAATTACAATAATACTAGACACACAACACTTTAAGCTACATTTCACACATAAATACCAGTATACTATATTCAGTATATCACTACCCAAAGTGCCATTAGCAAGAACTTCTCAGAGAGCATATGTATTTCATGAGTTTCACTATAGCCTCTGGTATAGGTTGTATTTAACGCTATGATGAAATAACCCATCCTTACTACTTCTTCCCATCAGCATTGAGCAGTGCCGTACATCCTTGATTGTTGCTAGGCAACACTGCGGCATTCCGGCACTGCGCGTAGTTGTATGCATAAGGGGGTGTATGTATCAAATATATCACTAAATCTGCAGTATCAGAGGCTACCTGTCCATTCGTTCAACAGATAAAAGTGGGGAACAGAGAGTTTAACTGTCTATGAGGAAACAACTAAACAAAGATCTAAGAAAACAGAACTGGGTGTTCAGAGATGAAAAAGTAGTGACAGGCCCAGCCTGTGAGCTTTAAAGACTAATGTCTGCTTGTGCAATACAGCAAATACATGCACTCACACCATGCTGTCCCAACACTATCTGATCTTATCACTGGCAGATGCTGAGTCAGGCACTATTTATCTTGTTAAACTGATATAAAAATCAATATATGGTTTGCAAGTGGATTCCCAAGGGTATTGTCACTGTATGTTTTTCACTATGTTACTATTAAGCTGTGGCTGTTACTCAATTTTGTTTTATGGGGTTTACTGGGGAAAAACAAATCCTGTATATAAAATAACTTTTCTTAAATGCAATTTAATACATCACAAAGATTACTTCATTCGACCAATCAGGTTTCCAATAATTGTTTTCAAATAGAAATAATATGTATGAAATCCTGGTCAGCCAAAAAAAAAAGAAAATCAAAATTAATTATCAAAGCTATAGTTTGGAGTAGGTATGTAACCGAATATGAATACATTATTTGGATTGAACAGATTCCATCTCACAGTGTGTTCTAAACAGATACAAACACAGATGTGAATAGGAGGTGCACTATTCTAGTTCACAGGGCATCAGGTTTTGATTACAGGTGTGTGTTGGAATATACAGGGTGTCCCAAAATTCTCAATACGTAAGGAAAATGAACACTTTTTAGCAAAACGTCTTCCAAAATTTTTCTTACTTAATTTACATTAATTATTTTTGTCAGATAGCCTTTAAGAATGCCTTTGACAAAAAAAGAACATATTGAAGTCATTCTCATGACTGGATCAGGAAGCTGTCACAGACTGGAAAAGACCGAAAGTGTTGCAGACCAACTGAGAAGTGGAAGTCCACGAATATCCACTGACGAAGGCACAACTGACTTGGTGCTTGCATACGTAGTCCCCTATGTATGGAGACTTTTGGGACACCCAGCAGATCTCGCAAAGAACATAAAAATAAAAAAAAAACAGCTGGATTGATGAAGTGAGGAGAATTGAGTGAGGAGATTTTACAGACCATGCTGACAGTGCTGGCATTTCTACAGTGTTCCTTTTTTTCCACACTGTTTTCCAGTGTATCAAGGGGCACAGTGGTAGGTTTCACTCAAAACCACACACACTTTTGGTTAAAATCCAAATACAGATATGAATATTTGGAGTACAGATACAAACAGAGATAGTGGCTACACCCCTAGATTGGAGAAATTGTATTGATTTAAAAATAATAAAAGTCCAAATAAGCTAATTAGAACTACAAGACATCAGTTTAAGAGATACTTGATCATTAAAAATTAAAAGAAGGTAGCCTTAAAAAGGCAAGCCAGATAATTAGGCACGTTCAATAGGTTTACCTTATATATCTAATCTCTCATCAGACTTGTCTGGGATAAAATGTCATCCTGTCTCCTCAACTAATCCCCCTAATCTCTTCTGTCCTGCTCCGACATGCTCTTCTAAGGTCCACAGCCACTCTAAGGTCAGCCATCCAAACTGAGCCACCATCACAAGACCTCCCATGTGTTGTTCATGCCATTTCAAGATCTGTCCAGACTATCTGTTCTCTTCGTTATACATCTACTGAGACTTATAGATGGATAAGAGAAGGTGCATTGTTGTCTGTGTATGTATGTGAGAGACAGAGTGGTAGTCAGCATGTTCTCTCTACCTACATGTGATTGCACACTCCATCAAGTGTCAGTTTTATAGCTGCTCTTTAAAACTTCCCCAGTTATGACCCTTACGCTTTTGTGTCTTCCAACTAAATCACATAAGCGTCTTCCTCTGTCACTCTCTTTCGCATACATGACCAGTTAACCATTTAATCCTGTTTCTTATTAAACATCTGGTAACCCTGTACAGGAAGGCTCAGATCTCCAATACATACGCACAATAAATAAAAAATAGCACACTTAATTAAACAGGGCATGAGGTTCATGTGAATTAAATGTTATCAGGCAATTTACCATAAACCTGTGTATTAAAAAGAATCAATTAACCGTCATCAGCTTCCATTCTTTGTGATGAAGAAATGGGATGGACTAACTGAAAAGGCAAAACATTGAGTGTGTAGAGATGGGAGGGGACAACAAAGGTCACGACTTCTTGTCTCCATTCAAAACTGCCCTTCTGTCAATCTGTCTCAGGAAGCAGAGTCTGGATCACATGACAGAACAGCTCTTGGTCCTCTCTTTGCTGAAGGACGAACTCAGAAGCTCACTCTTGCTGGGCAGGTGCAAGAGGCGTTTCCGGTGGGCGGGGCTTGGCTTGATAGGCGGCTGAAGCTTGTCCAGGCAGGCCAGGGCTGCTGAACGAAACACGCTGTGAATGCTTTTCTCTGATGTAAACGCGGAACACTCCAGATATGCCTCGGCTCCCAACTGCTTTGCTAGTGAAGACCCCTAGTGATAGAGCCATAAGAAAATGAATGAAGATAGATGGACAGATAGGCCAATAAATAGATAGATAGACAGATCAATCAAGCGATATCAATCAGGCGGATGTGACTAACTGACCTGTTCTTGAGAAATTGGGGCCATTTTTTGCGTGGACAGCTCCATCAGTGTGCACACGTCAGTGCGCAGGTCTGTCTTACAGGCAACCAGGAGGATGCGTGCGTTGGGGCAGAAATCCATGATCTCTGTCTTCCACTATAAAAGGACAACACTATCATAACTGGACATATATAACACTATATACCAAACACAGTTACAGCTTTGGCCTCATTTACCTTTTTCAGAGAGCTGTCAACAGTGTCAGGTCGGCTGATGTCAAAACAGAGCAGCACAGCATCAGAGTCGCTATAGCAGAGTGGCCTGACGTTATCGTAATATGGAGAACCTACAGGACCAATGCCACAGTTTTACCACCAACAATTAAAAAATCATTAAAAAAGACCATAGATTTATTATGGCTGTCAATCTATTGCAGGACATTACAAACACACATTAACATTTAGTACCATATAGTACAGTAACATACTGTATAGTAGCCAAAACACCTACTACACCTTCTGGCATGGTTTAGGGAGATGGGAGGAAACTGAAGAACTGGAGGAAACTCACGCGGACAACATGTACAATTTGGCAGAGACAGTAACCCAAGCTAAGGATTGAACCCTGGAGTTAGCAAAATTATCCACTGCACCACCGCATGGCACCTTTTATTTACGATAAAATCACAAAATATGCAGAATGTACATCATAGCTTAAAAGGGGCTTTGGCTTAAGCAGGTGCATGCATCTGAATAGTTCAAAAAACTGACTGTACCCGCTTCCGACATCCATACTGTACATTAAAAGAGATCTAAAATGCTGTCAATTTGTCAGAAGACCAAGGTATCCACAACCTCTCATTATACATTCAATTTGATATGAAGAGAGCGAGAAGAGGTGTCTAAGTAAGACAGATGAGAATATTCTGCTGTAATTAGTAAGACTAATTAGTCATAATTACAGAGATTCAGTGTGTGTGTGTGTGTTTGTGTGTGTGTGTGTGCTTTAGCCTTTTGTGAGGCCTGAATATCTCCACATAGGAATACACAACGAATTTGTAGAGTTCATTTAGCTGAGGACATTTAGCTGGTCCTTACAAAACTATGACTGAGTGTGTGTGTGTGTGTGTGTGTGTGATATTGCCAATCTGCCCATATCCCCCCAGACTGTCATCTACTAATGATGCCATGCGTAATTAATGAAGTTTACTTGGCCTAATGAAGGCATGGTTAAGTAACTGAGTGCTGATTGCTTTCACACTCTCCGATTACAAACATTGATCTGGAAATCAGTTCTTGAATACGAGTAAGGGGTCTTTTCAAAGCACTATTAATACAGGAAAAATCCCACAAAGTTCATGACAGCAAGTTCAAAGTTTTCCAGTGCACCCTAAGTGAGGTCATGACATCTAAGGGCATAGTGCTTGGATCTGCTTTAAAGTGTGATTGAGCTCAAGGGCTCAATCTAAACCCATAATGATGGTGTCACTGTTGTCATATCAAATAATTATCTATCCATCCATCCATTCTCTGTACTGATTATCCTACACAGGGTTGCGAGGGAACCTGGAGTCTATCCCAGGAGACTCAGGGCACCAGGCAGGGGACACCCTGGACGGGGTGCCAATCCATCACAGGTCACAATCACACACACCCTCACACACCCATTCACTCACTACGGACATTTTGGAAATGCCAATCAGCCTAATATGCATGTCTTTGGACTGGGGGGAGGAAACCGGAGTACCCGGAGGAAACCCCTGAAGCACGGGTAGAACGTGCAAACTTTATCAAACAATTATCTGAAATGCAATTAAATCTCAGAAACATAATAACCTATAAGGAGCTGCGCTCATTTGTGTCCAGCTAGACATAAGGGTGATTCCATGAATGGGCTCATGTAACTCTTTTTTTAATCACATTTCAACATCAATTATTAATTAAGAATTTATTCTATTCTAACATGCATTTACCAATTCAAAAATTGTTTCAATCCATATCAGTTTCATTTTTTACAATGACTGCATTTTGCTCTTAAATGAGCAACAGGGTTGAGTTTTAGCATAGAATTAGCAAACACACAAAATGTTATTAACTAGCATCCATGCTAATGGCACAAGGACATTAAGGACCTTTTTAAGTTATTTACATAAAAAGTATTTAAAATTAATAATTCACTCTAGTTATTAAAATTACTTTATTTATTATGATTTGCTTTTCTATATTTTACTAGAAAATAAATAAATGAATTTATTTTTATTTAGTAAATTGAAAAGAATTTACTTTTATTATTCCCATGATCTTTAGGAAATTCAAATGTTAAAATTTCCTGTTATACATTTAACATTCCTGTTAAAATATTCCAAATATTTCTTTCTAATGGATGGCTAATGAACAGGATTGTTCAAGCAGTAGATGTTAAATGGATTCACATGTTACGGTATATTTCAGGTAAAGTGTAGTTATTGAAGGCTGGGACTGGTAAAAATGCTGTTTTCTAAGTGCTTTAAATAGGTTTTATTAGTGTTTGAAGTTATTCATATGAAATATTCACATTGGTTTGTTGTTAAGAACACTTTGTCTATGTTTAAAATGTCATCGACTTTTACTTTACATATATAATTGAAAATATCACACAAATAGCTTCCCAATAGTAGAATCACTCATAAACACTGCAGGTTTTCAAATGGGGAACTTTTCTCTGTAGACTATATGTGTAAATACAGCTGTACATACAGTATAGTTTAGATTTCTCACCTGATGTGTCCCACAGACTAAGCTCAATGTGTTGTTCTTCTATTTCCAGGCCTGACGTGTAGTTTTCAAACACTGTCGGGATGTACGTCTGTAAGCAATCACAATAAAGAGCATGATTATTCCAGTTCAGTCTGGAGCAGGAATTCTCATGTCCAGTTTACTGCTTGTGTACAGACAAACAGCTTCTCTGTTTAAAAGACACTAGAAAATCATGTGCACAAAACTGGCTACATTAAACAATTAGGCTGGTCGATAAACAACAAATGTCATTCATGTTAGAACACGGTCACTTTAACAACTAAGTTATTAAAATAATTCCTAAGCATACATTCCTTTAATGGTTTCTCGAGACTGGTGTGTTAAAGTTAAGTGAACAGGCCTTCTTGTTTCAGAATGTTCTCAAAAATGTTTTATTTCTTCTCTAGTTAATTCTCAAGAACATGTTATTAAAAGAAAAATCCAGGAACTCTTAAATTAAGAGATATTTGAATCTTTGTCTACAGTGTGAAGCATATTTGAAAAAAAAAAATTTTTTTTAATGGTATGAGTTTATGAGAACTAGTTGTCCTGAAGCAATACTTCAGTCTGCATTTAGTTTTCTTAATATATTTGTTTATCTGTTTATTTATGACTATTATTGTTGTTGTTGGCGGTATTATTATAACTATTGTTATTATTATTATTATTGTGTGGTGACCATTCAGATGTGTTATACATGTCTGAGAAAAAATATAGTTGTGTCAAGCAAATAACAACAACAACAACAGCAATAATAATAATAATTATTATTATTATTATTATTAATTTTGTTAATAATAATAATAATAATAATAAGCAGGGTTACATGTGGTTTCTCATTAATCTGCAGTTTAATATACATTTAAACTGACTGAGCAATAAAAACAGGACTAAACAGAACTAGCTGCTCTCTTACCTCAGGGTAGCAGTCCTTTGCCAAGACTTGTAACATAGCCGTTTTCCCGCACTGAACATCTCCCACTAACACCAGTTTACAGCGGACCACCAGCGGCTCGCTTACTCTCCTCTCCTTCATTCTCAACGAGACGAAATTATATGAAAAACTGAATTCTACTCCCTCGAAATATCACTCACGTGTTCCAGCAGTCTTACAGAGACGCGTAAACTCTGTATGAGCACCGCGCAGTGTTAGCAGCTGGCTGACTGGAGAAAACTCTCAACTGCAGCGTTTTATGCATCTCAGCCATCCAATCAGCGCTGCGCATCACTGCGCGCGACGCATCCAATAGTGGCCACGCCCCCCAAAATATAGACTACTAGTGCAGCCAGTGAATAAACTTTGAATGTTTACTTCTGCTGGGTTTTTTTTAAGATTTCAAAGATTTCAAATGGAAAATGAACAACGTCTAGTGAATAGGCTATCTAACTTCACATTTCGGATTTTTTTTTTTTTTTGACTTAAATAAGGATTCCCTGAGTAGGCCTATATACAAGCTATAAAATTGTTCAAGCATTGTTTTGTGTGTCAGTGCTTTCAGTTTTCATTTATGATCTGTGGCTGACACATATTAAGGAATGATTTAGTCTGGTGTATCTCACTGTAATTCCCTGGGATTAGCCTCTATAGGCTTGATTTATTCAGTCGGATGTAGAGAGAGAATGCATGTCCTACTGGCAATCTGAATATGGACTATAAATAATAGGCTAACAAAAAACAAACATCCATACACTCTTGTCACTGGCGTGGTACCCTTATGTCTACATCTTTGTGTGTATCTTTTACATGGTATTGTGAATGATTTATGGCACCACATTTAAGCTTAAGGATTAATATTGTACATTTAATTAGCTTTTAGAGTAATAAAGGTGCATTACAGCCTTCCAGGTAAAAGATATACATGCTAACAGTACAAAAGATGTGCCCTTGAGAGTACCACCCATGTGATAAGTAAAGGTATAGATTAGTACCCTTTTATTCTGATATGGAGATGATGAATCATGATATGGAGATATGGAATAATGATATATTACATAGCACATAGGACATTCTGTCCTCTCAGATATTTTGGCCAATATGTTCCATATATGTGGGTGTAGTTGTGTGTAAAAATTTGGGGAGGGAATTTATTATGTAACCGTTTTATTTAGTATGGTTCGTGAGCTCTTCTGTCCCATTCCTTCCTCCGTTCCATCTTCCCCCTTTGTCTGGACTTCTATACCACATTAGGTTGGAAGTAGTAGACTTAGATGTATGTGTTTGTGTGTGTGTGTGTGTGTGTGTGTGTGTGTGTGTGTAAAACCATGCTTGTGTCCTAGCCAGACTCAGCCAGAGACAGATGGTCTGGTCTTCCCTAAACCTAAACTACAGGAAACAGAAAAATCACATCTCCGTTGGGAAGCTCTGTACAGTAAACATGGAGTACACACTGATCTCTCACAGTCCCAACAAAAAATGGACCAACAAAAATATTCACATAATCATGTGGCTACATTTTTTTTACCTGATAGCTCATATACTATTGGGACTAGAGAAGAAATGGATATTGATTTTAGCATTATAGTGATGACATTGCAATGGAACACAAGTAGAATACATCCTAAAAAAAAAAAAAAGCACACCAAAGCAGAAATTGTTCATCAGTAGTTCTATATGTATGCTTTTCTTTCATTCTGTCTATCTGTCTGTCTATCTTTCTCTCTCTCCTGTTTCAATTCATTCCAGTGTAAATTCCACCTTTGTCATTTTCACTTCATTTCACCCTAGAGATGTAATAAAATGCACATTGCTTAGACAAAAATCATTTTAATATCAGAAAAGTTCTATTCTACCATCATTTTACATAAAGACTAAACAGTGATGTAAATATTGATGACATCAAGTAGTGTCATATCATGTGGTGCTGGTTCTAGAAATCTGAAATATTCTTTTATCTTTTGTTAGATTGCATGCAAATGTCTGAGACATTTCAACAGCGACCTACTGCTTTGTGGCCTCAATCAAGCGTTACACAAATGAAATAAGAGCATCATCAACTGGCAGGATTTCATCATCCCCAACCCATTACACTGCTCATGTAGCTCTGCTGTACTGCTTGAATTCACACAAGACACAATGTTTATTCTTTACATGTAAAACAAATTGTTTAAAACATCTGCTTATAGTTAATAAAATGCTTGTGTACACTTAATTCAGCATGTAATTTGCTCTACAACAGGGAAAATGCTGAAAAAGCAATTATCCCAGCCAATCATTAACATTTAGAGCTAATAAATTATAAAACTCACATTTAAGACACATACATTTAAGATTATACATTTAAGATTAATAAAAGGGAATTAGGGAATTACTACAGCTAGTGTCAATTCGTATTGCTTTTAAAATGGATATAATTTGTCACAGTGTGGTGCAATCAACAACTGGAAAGCATACTGATATTCTATTCTATTCTATTCTATTCTATTCTATTCTATTCTATTTGTATAGTGCTTTTAACAATGGACATTGTCACAAAGCAGCTTTACAGAAATGAGTGGAGTATAAATTCCAGTTTATCTGCAATGAGCAAGCCAGAGGTGATGGTGGCAAGGAAAAACTCCCTGAGACTTCATGAGGAAGAAACCTTGTGAGGAATAAGACTCAAAAGAGAACCCATCGTCATATGGGTGACACCGGACAGTGCGATTATAAATAATTTCCCTTCTATAGCTGTATACTATATAGTCAAAAAATGCAGTTGTGTAAACAGGAACTTATGAGCTTATGAGCAACTTATGAATATGAGCATCAGAGTCATTTCTGAATTCTTCTAGTTTTAACATGAAGTCTATTTTGCTGATATTATTGAATGTTCACTGATGGAGTCAAAACTGTTCATAGCAATTGCAGTCCTAAGGCTATCCACGGAGGAAGAACATCCACAGCCATCATTATGGTTTCCAAGTGGTACCATCCACAGTAATCACGTGGTGATATTTAGGCTGTCCGTGTGGGGTAATCCTCAGCAGCAGCGAGTGATTTTCAGGTGATGAGAACTCCAACAGAAATAGGGCATCAGGGTGAATCAGGCAGGTCTGGAGAGCAGAAAGAGACAGGATCACTGGTATCCCATCACACATGATGGACTGTTTTTGGAGAATAACAGGGCTTGTTAAAAATGTTGGATGAAAGATTTTCTACTTCTCACAGCTGTGCAATATTGTCATTTGAAATAACCCCAGAAAACCTAGTGTATAATAAACATCAATAACAATTTGTCAGTGTCAATTTTATGAAAAACAACCATTTACAAAACCCTTAAATTGGCACGTTTTCTTGTTTTCTCCTGTGAAATTGTATGAAATACATGTCATGCTTTTTTTTAACTTAAATAATTAAATTCAGTTATCAGTGTAACCAAAAGATCCTACGGTGAGAGCCATTACGCATGCAAAATAAACCCAAATGAAATTCAGTGTGTATAAATCATAACAACATTTAAAGCTTAGTCTTACATGCATCTCCAGTCTTGGTACACAAACAAAGTACACTTCTTGATGAGTAAAAGTTTTTCACCTTTAATCCTAGAGACTTGGATTGTATTGTTATACTGTATATATTTGTAGATAATGACATATGATGCATTTTATCTTTTGAATCATGCAACAGCACAGACTAAAACTAACCTCTGAATGAAATACTACGGCACAGGTTCACAACTCCCGTCCTGGAGTACCTCAGGTCTTGCACATTTTTCACAGTGTTCACTGCTCTAACAAACAGTTCACCTCGAGAAGGGCTGTTAATGAGCTGATTAGGTAAATCAAGCATGTCTGAGCAGAGAAAACCCTAAAATGTGCAGGGCAGGGTGTACTCCAGGACCAGGTCTGGGAACTTGTGCACTAGGTGCATCACAGTGTTGTAAACTACTGACCTCTAGTGGCATCTCATCCAAACAAACTTCACAAGCCAGTGTTATAAGAGCCTTGTTTGTGCTTTATGATGAGCAACCCGTACATACAAATAAATAAATAAATAAATAAATAAAAGGAGACAGAGACAGAGAGCTGCAGCAAAGAGCAATAGGGATGGGGAAATGGGGAAATCACAGAGAACAGCTACTGCATCAGGAAATGGATACTCTCAAAAATTATGCCATTGTATTATTATAAAACATTAAATATACATATAAACATTATAAAAAATATAAAACAAATTATTAGTTATTAATAATCAATTAGTAGTTATTAATGATCAATTGTTAATTAGCTGTTATCTATTATTATTATTATTATTATTATTATTATTATTATTATTATATGACACAGTGGGTAGTGTTGCTGCTCCAGGGTCCTGGGTTCGATTCTGACCTCAGTTACTGTCTGTGTAGAATTTCTACATGTTCTCTGGGTTTTTGTGGGTTTTCTCCAGGTTTTCTAGTTTCCACCCACTGTCTAAAAACATGTAGGTAGCCTGACTGGTTACACTAAATTGCCACTGTGTGTGTTTGTGTGTTTGCATGGTGCCCTGCAATGAACTGGCGTCCCATCCGGGGTGAATTCTTCTGCTTTGTGCCCAGTGTTACCTGGATAGGCTTCAAATCTAACACGACCCTGACCAGGATAAATCGGTTACTGAAAGTGAGTGAATGAGTTATAATAATAATAATAATAATAATAATAATAATTATTATTATTATTATTATTAGTAGTAGTAGTAGTAGTAGTAGTAAGAATTGTTGTTGTTGTAGTATTCTATAAAATGGGCATACAGTACATATTTTCAATATATTTTTATTGATTATTCATTGATTATTCATTGTTTATTCATTCATTACCTGTATTGCATTTCAGGGTCATTGTGGAGCCAGCGAAATATTGCGTGTGAGAATAAGCTACACTCTTGATGGAATGTTATAGTTATTATAGTATTTATAGTATTAAAAACTCCTATTCTAGCCTATATCACCAGACACACCAGGTTTACAATTGCTCAAGCTCCACAGAGTTAATGAGTGCTGATCTCTCAGGCTGTTATCAGCTACATTATGCATGTCAGGCTAATGGGCTGAGTTAGTGAAGAGCTGTAAGCACCGCAGGGTGGCGCTGCTCACCGACACGCTCGCGCTGCCGTTACCACTACAGCTTACAGTGCATATAGCACCTCAGCTTATTGTTTATACACAAAATGGATGAACATGTGACTGACATGTTTGTGCACTGCTGCATATAAACGGATCATTGGGCCTGATTACGATAATAAAGATGATTTTGGTGATGATTTGTGTTCAAGTAAAGTATATTTTTAGTGTCTATCTAGAGCAGGGTTTTCCTTGAGCTGTCCAAGGTGCTGAGCGCGTGCGTTCAAACCCATCTCTGCTTTAATGAACAATAGTCCAGCTATAAATGATCGTTAATTATTTGTAGACAAAGCAAAAAATAAAAAAAATAAAAAAAAAAAAAATAATAATAATAATAATAATAAACACAAGTTAAATTACATGTAAAACTCATTATATATTGTTTTCCCTAAATTACATTTGACTCCAATAATATTTTGTCAGTACAGTTCTCATTATAGGTGCACAGCAGATCAACTCGTGTTAAAATACCTCTTGCAATTCATTCTGACACAAATACCTGTTTTCAAGCTATAAAAGTTGCAGGTTTATTTCAGCTTGGAATCGAGCGTTTATATGGCCTTCTATGTATCATGTATGATTAAAGTCTGCGCACAGAAGCCACTTGTTCTGAAGAGCTGAGCGCATGTGCAATTCATCCAGTATAACACAATAGTCGTAATCCTGTATTATCACCCCACTTCAGAATATCCCTAACCTACTAAGAGTTTCCAAAATGCATAACAGCACAAAACTAATCGTGTTAGACCTAGAGTGCCATCTCATTAAACATGATTTTAAACTTTACACTCTCATGGATAAGGGGACTAAACTGTATCTGTCCTTGTCACTGGGGTTGTACCCTTATATTTGTACCTTTAACACGTATGCTTCACCTGGAAATATAGATACAGTGCACATTAAAATAATAATAATAATAATAATAATAATAATAATAATAATAATAATAATAATGAAGTACATAATTGGTCCGTAACTGCCTTTTAGAGTAAAAGTACCTTTCTTGATTATAGTATATTATAGAAGATTATACATTAAAAATGGTACAAAGAGTGTCCTCTTAGAGGTACCACTCCAGTGACAAGGACTGGTACATTTTAGTACCTTTTCTGAGAGTATACGATGCTTTTGGGCCTTGATCTCTGCTCATATCCCTGAGTCTACAGTCCTCTTCAGTACATGTGCGAGAACTGCATCTTTGGGTAAAGGCTAAATGTTTCGGTTTTGTATTTGATTTCATATATAAAAAGTGATACTATCTCAAACTAATAATTTCTGGATGGAACAGGCCTATTCTAAACAACACATTTACTGGTAGGCTAAATGACTGTCAGGAACATAGATCTTAGTGTCGCACTAGCCGACAGCTTTCTTGTTCTACACATTAATACAGGACAAATCAAAAGTGACCAGTGTGTGTTTATCTGGTTGTGAAATGTGGTCTAAAGAGCTATAGCGATATTTCTGTGTTTCAGTGATGCTTTACTGCTGCGTCTCTGTACATTTCTCGCGCGCTTGCATGGGATACACTTCAGGCCTCTAACAATGCTGTGTGTTTGTCAGTCAGATCACTAAATATCATATATATATATATATATATATATATATATATATATATATATATATATATATATATATATATATATATATATTTTTTTTTTTTTTTTACAGTGGTCAATATAGGCACATTAGTTATAAAATTGTCATAGAGTTCACATAAAGTAACAATCCAGTTCCAATAGAAATACAGTCTTTACACCGATCTTTCAGTTTCCTCCATGAAGCAGAAGTAGGCCAAATTAATACTATGCTAAAACTATATTATATATCTATATTTATTCATATGGACCTAGCTGAATAAACAGCTCAGTGGTGTACCAAACCCGCGCTTCTACACATTATAGTCCAGGCATACAACCAGGAAGCACAAAACAAGGACAAAACAGATTAATACATTTATTTGGATTTGTTAGTCAGTGACAGAATCAAACCATAACACATGTATCGATATATCGTTTTGCACGATACTTAGCAGTTCTCCTGATTTAAAATTAAATAACCAGGTCTAAAATATGTTCTCTATACTCTATACTCTGTACTCTATACAATACAAATATCACATTATTTACACACAAGCACAACAACAGTAAAAACGCGATGACAGTGTTAACCTGTGGGGATAATTACTATTGCGATATTAATTCATTTTAAGAGTATTTAAAGAGTAAGGAAATGACACATTGCACATATGCTATGTATAATGCTTTCCCATAGGATTACCTGAACTTCTTGGTATGGAATGATTTGGTTTCCTATATATCTCCAGATTTCCAGATCCTAGTGATTTTCATGTACATATATATATCTCCTAGATCCTAGTATATATCCTAGATCCTCATATATATATATACATATATATATATATATATATATATATATATATATATATATATATATATATATATAAAACACTAGATAGATAGATAGATAGATAGATAGATAGATAGATAGATAGATAGATTAGATAGATATAACATTTAGCCATTTGGTGCGTTATAAAAATATTCCTATGATAAAATATCAAATATAAAATATACCTATGAAATATTTCTATATGAAGCCGAGTAACTTCTTCCACTGTATTTAGCCTATTGTTTGCCTCTAACATGTTTTGTCTTTGTCACTTCACCACCTGGAGCAGCATTTGGCTGGAACATGCTGTTCCTCAGCAAAGATGTTAGGAACAGACTGTGCCATGTAGGACAAGCAGAAGCCTTAAAGGGAGACAGGCATAAACAACAAATGCGGCAATTTATACTGAATGATCTGCTCCTGCCTCATTAAAAGTACAAAACAACGAGCAGATTGTTTTTTCTAGGATCTCCTGGTCAGAAATGCCACTGCGCAACCTGATAACGTTAACTGTAATTACATTCCCATAGACATGGTCTGCTTTTACAATTCACGCTTCATTAATGCACAGTTTCCTAAGCTCTGAATTCAGGACCAGCTTGGCATATAGCTCTATATGAACTGTTACACAAGCAGTGTTTTAGAGTAGCTAAAACAAAAGCCCATTAACTCGTTGATTGCTGTGAGGTAAGTTACTAGATGGCGTGTTTGTAAACAGGACTGTAACTGATGGACTCTATAGGTGGCGCACTCACACAGAACAAGCTCAAACTTGTCACATTGCAACATATGCTAATGTCATTTGATTGCGCCATGAGTAGCCTGTGCTATCGACTCCAACCTATTTCCCCACATATAATCACTCTACATTCTTCTGAACGAAGACATACGGGGATGCATTTACTAGTCCACAAGTAGCTAGGCCTGCTGACGCAAACGCATGTGTCTGTTATGTGCGAAAACTAGCTAGAGATTAATTCTCACAGTAGGCTTGCACCTGGCTTGCGTTACACCCCATGATCTATTGTCTTCATTTTACACTCTCAGCTAGTTATGTGGATACATCAACTATATCTGCAAAGTGCACATTTAGTCATTCTTGCTAGACCTTAACTGCACAAGGGAGAAGACCTGGGCCTGCACTTCAAGATTGCGCAAAATGAGCAAATAATAACGCTAAAGGCCTGGGATCCTGTTCCTTGTGAAGGTGCAAGGAAAAGAACCCGTACTACAGCCATTCTTTCGATCTGTTACTGAACGCCTCGCAGTAATGAAGCTGATATCCTGCTACTGAACATGAGTAGGCGCGCTGAATAGCTGATGACTGTCACATTGCGCATTAAGCATGCACACTCGCGCTGAAGAGGACAGAACGGAGGAAACACGACGCTCAGGAGATTCCTCTCTTGGCATTCACCGCGTGCCTTAATTGTTTGGACATTAAATCAAGGTCCGCTGTGAACACGCAGAGCAAGAACCCGACCATGCATCCCGTTTAACGGCGACCACACAGAATACAAGGCGCTCGAACTTCGCGCTCCGAGCACCGCCTCTAGCAGAGCGCTTTCCGTCGATTTGGATGGACATCACAGTGCACTGTTTCGTCCCCTCCCCTAAAATCACCCCCCTCTCCTCCTTTCTTTCTTTTTTTTTTTTTTTTAAACTTTAGTATGAATGCATGCGCAGCAGTGACGCAAACCCACTAGGACATCAATTGCCCATTACAACCATATATCCTGCAACATTCAAAACAAAGATGGAGTGAAATAGCAGGACACGTTTCAGTCCACGCAGGGCTTTTTAAATGAAGCACATAGTGCACAAGGTCACAGAGGGAACGTTAAGAATAAAACAGGTCGTTGGATTCAGAAGAGCTTTTCTCTTGCGCTCAGCATTGCGATGCTCCGTGGTATCAAAAGAGTTTGCTTTCATATGTGTCCAAGATTTTCTCAAAATAGCGATGCTGATCCTTTGTTCATCATAACAAAAAATGAGAGGGGAAAAAAAGAAGAAGAAGAAGAACAGAGTGTCATTTGGAAATATGCTACAGTACCGGGAAAGAATACGAAGGCTTGTCCAAGTGTCTCAGCTTGTCTATGCAAATGCGCCCTCCTGCTCGGTTAACGCATATAGCGTTCCTCTTCACTGCTGCCCAATTTAACCGCGCGCGCTCCTGCAAATAAAACGCGCATCAAAACCAAACGCAAAAAAAAAAAAAAAATAAAAAAATAAAAATAATTACATATGTCTACAATAATAATAACCTCGCGCAGCGCGTCGACGTCTATACTTTGACTGCTATGCTGTTTCTATGCCCTGTATCTTCTCGACGATGGTGTGTCTTTTCCTTCCATGGCGCTCAGCTCTCCCTCGCCGCATCCCGGGTTCAATTCATCCCCGCATTGTAGCGTTCCGCCGCCGACCCCCACCAGCACTGGCCCGCGTCCTCTCCGATCCATCCCTTTTTAATCTCGCTCGTCCTCGGCAAAGGTTTTTTTTTTTTTTTTTTCTTCGCTCCAGCCCTGGGTGGGTGTTTTTTCTCTCTCAGCCGCTCTGATCCAGTCTCGCGGATTAGAGGTTCTCTCTTCCCGGCCCAGACACGCGCAGCCTTCTGCTGATTGGGCTCAACGCAAAAGGATTACATGGGGACGTGATGACGTCACGGACCGGGCCGCGTTCTCCCCAGTTAGCCAAAGCCTCATCAGCGACGTGTCCTTGAAAAAGACGTTCTGCAGATAGCAGCTAGACCTATATGAAGTGTACAAGATTACTGTATAGTTCAGTGTGTGTTATATAAATACATTTAAATACACTCTTTTACACACACACACACACACACACACACACATATATATATATATATATATATATATATATATATATATAAACCAAAATACACAGATAGGCCATATTTTGGTTATATTAGCTTTTTTGGGATGATTTGAAGTGTGTAATTTGAACACACAGGCTATCCTCTGTGCACACCTTTAGACCTGAGAGATTGCAGGGAATCGACTACATTGTGCGTAAAACCCTTCATTTAGGCTTAAGATGCTTTAACAAATCATTTAAGATTAAGATGCTTTAACAAACTCCAGCAAACAAACCAACACAATGTTGTCCCAAATACTGGAGCAAAAGACAGTGTTTTCGTTTGTGTGCTTGTTTTTAAAGCATATAATCAAATTTTCGTGCATATAATCTTCCTCCCTGTGGAATTTGTGTTGAATTTTCGGGTCTCTTTCCCCTCTCGAGTGGCTGTACTTAAAAAAGAAAAGCAAAAAAAAAAAAAAAAAACCTGCATAAGAAAGCCTGACTGGAAAGCCAGCTGGACTGGTCTTCCTCCATTGTCACATCATGGGAAATTAGTGCACATCTGGGGCTCCATGCTTATGTTTTTCTTTTATTTGTTGCTTTATTGTAGGTAAATTTACGTTTTATTTGAATGAATTTGAAATTTCTGAAACGTGTTAGGTGGATCGACTGTAACAAGTTGCTAGACTTGCTGGGAGATTTAACATTTTATTGTTAGTAAATAGCTGAAGTAGCGAGGAACCAATGTATTTATCATGCTGCATTTCTCTTGCAGCTGTAACTTTGCTATTTAGAAATATTTATTTGAGCTATTAATCTTATTAATTTTTCGGTGTAACAAGGATTTTTTTTGCAATATGTATAAATGCAGCCCTTACAGAATAACATATATATGTATAACTTGCTAAACACATAGCCACCTGTACTTAAAATGGTTTTGTTTATTTTTTTTTTCCAAGGCTAACCTATTTATCCTAATCTTTTTTTTTTTTTTTTTTTTTTTTTTTTTGAAATTGATATCCTCTCCTGAAACCCATTTGTTTATGCTATTCTTAGATCCCTTTTCCTTTCATATATAGCTTCTGTCTAGTGTGTTTGGGACAAATGCAGTTTCTTTTTCTCACCCGACAATTTGTTTATCTGCACTGTTATTACCAGCAACTTCATGCTCAGTATGTCTATAATTAAAATAGCCTAATTCTTTCTCTTTTTTTTTTTCAAAGAATTTATTGAGTTAACTTTGACATTTTGAGAACTCCAACACGCCATAATGATTTAGAATCTAAGTGGCATCGTGTCCATTGCTGGCCCGGAAGTGAATGACTATTTTCAAAAGATTTTTTTTTTTTTTTTCAGAATTGCAACCTACAGTTAAAGGAACAAAGGGCTCTAATAAAAATTATGCAAAATATTTATCATGTATCTGATTTAATAGACTCCCGCATTATTAAATATACAGCACCATTTGCTTTTTGATTTTTCTTTATGTTTGTATTTATTATTATTATTTTAAATATAGCTTACAGGCCTACACTAACGGTCTAGATGGGACACTTGTATCCCACAGTGAAGCCCATAACCGAATTAAAAGCAATAAGACCGTTATTAAAGTAAATTATGATATGATAAGATAGGATATGGAGTAAATAGGCTAACTATTATTGTAATAAGAATGCACTGCTTTTCTTACTCAGTGGATCTTGTAAAATATCTTCACACACGAATCCTGGAGCTCAGAAGATGATCCTCTGGGAAAACCTCCTTCAGGGCTGGGTCCCAAAAGTAGCTGACAGCCATCACTTGTCCCGAAACACAGAGGAAATATGGCGGAAACATTGGTAAAGGGAAGTGAAAGAGAAAAAGTAGCGAAATCGCAGGCAGTGTTTTTGTCGCAGCTCGGTTTCTGGCCACTGCGGCCTCTCAGTCTTAACCAGCGCGAAGGAGGAGCTGTCCCGCTGCATTACAATGACATTCACTCCCCCATTCATTCTGGCGCTGTCTAACGGTCTTTGGACAGCAAATCCACCCCATCGGGGGGTCGCAGCCCTCTCATTACGCCCCCGATCCCAACACACACTCATTACAATAGGGCCAACAAAAGGCGTGGAGAGTGGGGCCCCAGCGCTGCGTGGCCCGCTCAACTCGGGTGAGGGAAAAAAAAACAAAAAAAAAAACGCTTCTCGGTGTTGGGAGTTTGGAGCAGCATGCTCTCGGGCAGCCTTGCTACCTGACACATTCATGGATGTCTGGATGTCTAAAATTTCCTATAAACATTGGAGTGTTGCTGCGGGTGAATTAGTGCTCCTGATGGACCTGACTCGTGGTCTGTGTGCGCAGTGCTGCTTCCCGAGTTAAAGGAGCGATGCGCGCATCTGAAAATGGCCAAAAATTGCCTCATTTAAATGGACTTTGAGAAGGATGGTGTACACCTCCTGGCACCTAGCATGTTAGACAATCATCCTCGCATAGTTTGCTCTCTCTCTCTCTCCCCCTCTCTCTCTCTCTCTCTCTTTGATCGAAGGACTGCTTGGTACACATAAACATGTAACTGCGACATGGAAAGAAGTAGGCTAATTAACAGAAAGATTAATTAGGGATATTCTGCCCCTGGAGCTCACTGAATTGAAACCATATGCAGCCTTGTATATAGGGTATAGCTTGTGCATGGATGCCGGATTCAATCATTCCGCTAGTCTTGGAAAAACTGAACACAACACAACACAACGCAAGCAGTCTATCTCAAACATGAAAAAACAAAACAAAAAACCTTTCTTTAATCTACTTAAGAACATTTTAAAATGTACCCATAAAGGCAACATAATATTATTTTCCCCATGCATGTTTACAAATCTATTACAAATGTATCATTACCGTTGTATTTATTTTGCCAAGAAAATAATTTCCGTTAATTAACATTAAACAGTCACAAAGGCATGATGCTGGGAAACCACGCGATGCTTCTGCGCATGCTCTGTAACTTGCATTAAATAACATGGATTAGGATAAGTTATACAGGTATAAACGGTAATTGTTCTACATACGGTGTGTGTGTGTGTGTGTGTGTGTGTGCACGCGCGCGGAAAAAACAGCTTGTGTAGGCCTAGAGATTAAAAAACAGCCTGATGTCAGAAATAGCCTACTGTATATTACGGCATATTCGAAGAATAATATACAGTATTCTTAATATCTGTTATAAAATACAGTTTTATTCAATCCTGTATAAGTGCACTGTATCCCATAAGATTTCTACAGTGCACGGAGGTGTTACACATATCTCCCCTGTATTTAACAGTGCTGTGCAGAAAGAAATGTTCTACTTTTTGGAGAGCCATATATAAAGGTATAACTTTGCAAACATTTCCTAAGAGTAGAAGCAGAAGGGCCCTCGAGTATTGTTTGGGAAAATAAAGAGGGACATGCTCACAAAAGAAGCCATTGTTAAGAGCGAACAATTTGAGGGGCCTCGTAAGCTGTCCGCCACAATCAGCATGGTGGGCGATGATGTGAACGCGAAAAAAGCCTGAGAAACGGGAATCAGTCGAGAAGAGAAACACCCCGAACACACACACACACACACACACACACACACACACACAAACACACTCTCTGACTCTCTCTCTCTCTCATACACACACACACAAATACACACACACTCACATACACACTCTCTGACTCTCTCTCTCTCTCTCTCATACACACACACACAAATACACACACACACACACAGTTTCCACTCAGTTTTCGATCAATTCAGCATTAGGTGACAAATACATGATCATGGACAGAGCAAAGTCGCATATATGACAAGGTGTATAAGAAGATATAAGGGAAAACATGTGCATAACGTTTGCACTAGTGTAAAGGAAGACATCAGACCGAAATTAAGTTCAGGTAAGCACTCGAATGTTTATCTGCAGGAACGACTTAGGAAAAATACATTTCAACTGAAAAAGATACATTTAAGGGGATCGTTTAACGAAATTCGTTTGATATTGTTTTGGTAATAAGTTACATATCACCAGATTACATCTGTTTTTATGGGCACTAAGAATATGAATTAGATCAGACACATCTTCAGGTAGATAAAAAAAAAAAAAAAAAAAAAAAAACGTGAGCCCTATAATTATTAAAACTATTAGTAAGTGTAATATTTATAACATAAATGTTTATTATTCTAATCAATAGCATAATTGCACTGCTGCAATACTAAAGGTATAATATATAATGTATATATATATATATATATATATATATATATATATATATATATAAAACTATTTCATAATAATAACAGCAACAACAATCTCTCTCTCTCTCTTTATATATATATATATATATATATATATATATATATATATATATATATATATATATATATATATATAATATTTTATACTATATAAATACAAATTAAAATTAAAATCATATGTCAAATTATGTAATGTTATTTGGTAGATAGTTTTAGTTAATAGTGGTCATTTTGTTATTAATTTTGTTACAAAAGCTCCACCATACATCATAGTGCATTTCATCAAACATCACATGATCTTTATTGCACACTGTATCTTCAGAAACACACACACACACAGACAGAGAGAGAGACAGAGAGAGTTTTTCTGTGAGTTTGTATATTTTAATAACTTAATGCTTTGTTCATCTGCAGGTCTTTGGATTGTTAAGAAACTGGACAAAGTGTAATAATGCAGAAAATGACTGCAATGTTTCATCAATATTTGCTATGGCATCATCTCTGTGTGTATGAGCCATAGGTTTGCGCTCTCTCCCTCTTTTCTGCTCCTTTGTCGTGACATGCTTTTAACTATGCTTTAGAAAAAAAAAGGATGACAACGGGGCCATACATATAGCCACCTCTTCAACAGATGAAAGATTCTAGCTTGTCACTTTGCACCTAATCAGACATGAGGACTGGACTCTGCATGTATTGCACACAGTACACTGCAGTGATGTGCATAGAGTCTGCAGTCCTGGAAGCCAATCACATTATTCTCTACGTTTATTGACAATTTGCCTCTTGAGCTATGTGGCTGATGCATCCATGTGTCAATATCAATGCAGAGGCTTTGACACAGCCTAATAAATGTCAGCATCAGCGGCCATTGATCTGTTTGCACCAGTCACAACAAAATGCCAGTCAGGTGTTCAGGAGTTGTATGTGGATTCTGCATGATGCTTATGTAGGTTACACTTATACAACATGGCATACTTGTGAACTTAAAATGATTTTTCATATTAACACCAGACATGTCAGTATTTACAAGTAAACATGACCAACATGGAATGAAAAAAATATCACTGACATGGCATAATGTAACGTGTACTTGAACAAATTTCCTGTTCTTTCCTGTCTATGCTTTTCATATATAGTCTTTTAATCTATAATGAATTCTATCCATCAGCAAATTTTAATTGCTTCTTTTCCTTGCCATGCCAGGCTGAATTCAAAGGAGCTATGCTGATTAATAGAGAGTGTGACAAAAGGGGGGAAAAAATCAAAGCTGGATTACAAAACAAATTACAACTGTACAACTAGAAGACAGTGTGAACGCTCACTAACCAGCGCTACTGCCATCTGCATTTAACCAAAACAAGACGGAACATTAACCTCTCCCTCTGAGTGTGACTCCCTGCTGTCTCGCAATCCACTAAGAGCTATACCCAGTCAGCACCATGCACCACAGAACACAGAGAACTTTAGTGAATAATTCACCAGCACTTTTGCCTTGCTTTTTAAAATCAAATTCTCTCCTACTCCTACTTGAATGTGTTCCACACAAAGGCATGGATGAAGGGAGGATGAGACAAGCACAGCGGAGGTAGAGCTTTTCCAGGTTCCTGCTGTGAACCTGGTGTGGAGGCTAAAATTTCCCCTGACCTTTTTGGGCATGTTTGTATAAAATGTGTATTGGGCCCTGTTGGACACACACAAAAAAGTTTTGGGTTCTGCTACAGGAGCCAAAATTCTGAATCAATATTCCGTGCTATAATTGGAATCAGTAATAAATATAGAACAACTGTGTGGTATTTAATTTAGACTTTTGGAACTAATTAGATCCATGATAATGCTTAGTGATTAAAACACCGTTCTATTTATAAGTTTGAAAAAAAAAAACCCTGTAAATTTTATTTTAGTCACATTTATGGATGTAGCTTTGTTACGGTTAGTTTTTGACCGAGTTCATGACCACGCTATGTTTCTATTGTTTAGTCACTGAAGCCTTTTCACTTAAGATATAAACTCAGGATGCATGGACCAGCAGACAATGACAAAACATTTTTTCAGCCTCCCCTCCCCCTTTACCCTGCTCTTTGCATGAAGCTGTTTGAAGGTTTAGCATACAGCTGTTGGAGCCTCTCCTCTTCTCCTGTGTTTTCTTCTTCTATGCTTTCCTCTCCCTTTCTTTCCACTTTCCCCAACCTGTACCTTCTGCATATGATGTCTGATTGCCAAGGGTTCAAAATAGATACATTATCTGCTGACTGATCCCTTACAGTGTGTGTGCGCGCTTCACATGTAGAGTGGCGAATGTGGCCCATGCTGATGGGTGTCGTACCTGGAATTGGCGAAAGAAAGGTCACCTTTCTGTTTGAGCACCAATGAATTATGAATAAGATGAACTGAGTGAGTGAAACAAACAGACGGATATACACTGTGAATTTATGGAACAAGCTTCCAAGAGATTTATAACAATCAATATTTTTTATTAGGCCTAATGATTTTAAAATTAAAATAAAAATCTGAAAATAAGGACCAGATGTTGATAGGTCTGTACACTGTATTCAGACTTGTTCATGAGAAAACACCCATGTTACAAATATTGTGCACATTAGTATATACAAAGCGAAATACATTCAGTTTGAAATGTCAAAAAAAAAAAAATCTGAAAATTTTAATTGTTCATAGGGCCATGAAAAGAAACCTGGAGGAGGAGGAGCTGGGCAAGGGATGAAGGTCAGATTTTGGCACGGTGTCTCTTCCCAGGTAGGTTCGCTTGCTCTATCTTGCTTCATCTTCATCATATGACAAAGATTTTAAAATACTTTTCATCAAAAGTGTGACTGATGCCTGTAAGGAGAAAAATGGAGAGCACTGGCTTTATGAATATTTAAAGACATTTCAAATACTGCACATTCAAGTATACAATGCAGTTAAAAATGAAAACAATGACATTTTTCTACTGATTTCTTTAGAACAAAATATAAACAGAAATAGAAAAAAAAATCTAGTTTACACTAAAGAATTAGAGATTTTGAAAATTATCTATGTAATTTAATGTGCAGTGATCTAGGACTATGACTGGGATCTTCTGGATTCAGATATTTTAAGAATTCAAATTTATTAACAAGGCCTTCTTAATTTTTGTGTTTTTCAATTCTAATGTGCTTTCTTGTTTGCTCAGCCTGGGGTTGTCTTGTGTGATTCGGCTGTAAAGGCCCACTGTTTGCTCACGCAGAGCAAGTTTAGGCCAGACTGCAAGTGATTGGCTTTATTAGAAGTGATTGGTCTTAGGGCTCTTATTGGTTTTATTGACTTCCTCTTCAGTATTTATCAGTCCTTTTTTTTTTACTTTGGCTATGGAGCTCAGGACAACTGAGGGATGCTGAGATATGAATCTAACATAACAATAAAGTGGCAATGATGTACATGCAAAAAAAAAAACACTTGCTCTTCCTCAGATGATTAAAGAAGAGGAAAAAATGCATCCCCCTTTATGTTCTTTTTCTGTCTGATCTTTCTGGATAATGTGTGAACATGGATTTATATCGCTGCTCTCCAGAAAGACGCCGGTGCCATGTTCTGTTTCTTGTTCATACTGATGGGAAGCTGATGGCCCTAGTTGATTTAATCTTTGTTAACTGTAAAGTCTTATACAGTAAGAGTTGCAAACAAGCTCATATACCACAAATAGCCTAGGAAATCATTGCCTAATTAAATTTTCTAAGCGAGTGTGTGAGGAGAAATATGACATGCTTGTTGTTTGCAAGAATATTACAAGCAATATATTGCATAATAAAATAAAGGATTTGTTTGGTCTTATTTTCAGTTATTTTTTTTCTGCTTCACCAGTAATCTATGTTGTAGTAATAATACTGTTATAAATTAATAATAGTGATGTGGTAATACATTTGTCAGGACATGGAGCTCACCAGTGAGTAAAACTGTACATAAATCAGGAGTGTCATTTAGGTACCTTCCTGAAAAAAATGGAAACTTGTATTTGGAACTAATTAATATTGATTTGACTTGTGCTTGACCAATCCTGATGCTCCAGTATACTAGTGTTAGATTAGAGGTGCAACAGATCTAGGCAAAATTACCATATGGAAATAAAGGTTATGCTTCCACTAATAGCTTCAATAGTGTTAAAGTCATTAGAAGCCTACTGAGTCTGGTTGGTCGTGATTCTACTATGGCTTTTGGCTAGGCTTGCTGAGTGCCATGGTGGCCATGTTCTCAGTTAATGAAATGTTGTAATAGTGACACTGGGCCATGCGAGTGTCTGTAAAATGCTGTCACCATTGTACCACACATTTGCCATGAAAGGCTCCTCCATTCTCTATCTCTCTCTCCCCCACCCTCACTCTCATCCTCTTATTGTCCACTCAGAGAATAAAAACGCCCAAATTCATTGCCAACAGAGGCTGTTTGCGCATGTTTGGTCTGCGTGCAAGCAATGCAGGAAGCAGGGAACATTTGAAAGTCATGTGATAGTTGGCAAAAAAAAAAGGAATAAACAATTTCCCACTCCTCTGTCTCCGCAAGAAGGTGTGAAGTGGTCAGAATTATTTCCAGCCATTATATCCGATGAAAGTGTCCGTATGCTGTTTTATTGTGCTATAAACTGCCATTCCATGTGCTTCAGTAGCCAAACACAAAGGACACCAGTACAGACCATCTCACTGCCTGGCACTCCATCAGAGGAGAAGGGGGGGTGGGAGTGGGTTGGGGGGTTAAAGAGAGGGGGAGGAGATGTAGGGGAGGTTTTTGGCCAAGGCCCCACTACTACTAAGGTCTGTTAGCTTTGTTAGTTTTGGAGTGAATCCTAGTTGGGTGTTTAAAGGGCCCATAAAGTGTCCATTATTCTATTGCAGGCCTATTAAAGTGCTGGCTAGGGAGCAATGGTTAGCGAAATCAGATTTAGATAGCCTCTTATTCTCTGCCACTCTCGACCATTCCAATGATCACGCACATTGCCCGAGCTTGTTGTCACACGGAGATGCGGCATGTTCATCTCCACAGAAACCTTCGTTTCACACAGCGTGTGTACAGTTGTACTGTGTTGAGTAACGCAAATGTTCAGCATTGTATTTGAAAGCCCAGCTCCACACTGTGGCTGGACTCTGTGTAGGACTAGGGCAGTGATGGCAGTTTTGAGCCTAGGGGCACATAGACTACGCGTGTCTCGCTTCAGTGGGTTTCACTGTGATGTTATCAACTCTCTCTCTCTCTCTCTCTCTCACACACACACACACACACATATGCGCTTACAAACACTCATGTTCCACCCTTTTTCTCTCTAATCCATGTTCCGTGTCACACGGGTGCATAGTGTGATGTGTGAAAATCTAAACCGTAGCAGCAATGCAGTTTCTATGGAAATGACTAGAAGTCATATTTGGTGCTTGAATTTAGAAATGAGAGGAAAGTGATGAACAGAAAAGAGAGAATAGCCTGGACACACTCCAGTGACTCTTGATGCAGTTCTGTAATGTGCACGCACGCACACACGCACACACACACACACATCCTCAAGTATAGTATGTGTCAAGATCTTGTACTGTGCAGCTTGTCCAATGATACCCAACTGTTAAAGGTCGTTGTAATAGTTCTCATCATCACCACAGTCATCTGTCATAACAGGCTCAGTAAAATGGTCTCGAGTTCACGTTCGTATGAAAGGCTTAGGTTGGATTTAGTATGGGCTTCGCCTTTGTATATTTTTTAGTTCTGCTTCAATTCATTTCAGTAAGCTTTACTGACATGTCAAAGCATTAAAAATGACACATAAATTTTAAAAGCGAGAAAAAATAAGAACTAATACACATAAATAATCACTCAGTGTACAGGTCAGTTATGGTTGTGTGTGTGTGTGTGTGTGTTTGGGTGTATCACTCATTGTCCCTCAGATGGTTACAGGCTGAGACGCACTGTGCTGCCAGAGCGCTGCTCTCCTTCTGTTCTCCTAACATGATGAGCAGTTTCTCAGTGTTGGTGAGAGTATGGAATTGAGGATGAACATTCTAAAATTTTCTGAAGTAGATTAGCTGTAAATGGCTGGATTTGTGACATTCAGTTAGAAAGTGTAGCTCTGTCTCCACATCATTGCTGTTGCACCACGTACTGCTTCATTCGTATGAAAATGAATGAAATCCAACCACATCAACCCCATTCATTTTCAATTTATTAATAGAATTCTTTCATCTTTTTATGAGACGAGGTTCAGATTACACACTGTGTGTCCATTGGTGAAATACTGGGTACACAGATATAAATGAGAAGAAGTAATATAGCTGGAAATATCTGTAGGATGGGTTATGTCTATGCCATGATCTAGATAACCACTTTTCTTGGTGTTGGGTTGGATTTGTATGTGTGTGGATGGCTGTGAGCGTGTTAAAGATGCTAGCTTTATGTTCAACTTGTGACTTTCTCCTTTCTCGTCTTTTCATTTCTAATTTTCACCCTCTTACACCATCCTTCCTCTGCTCTCCTCGCATCCGCACCTCTTCCGCCTCTTCCTCTGAGCTCCCTTTTCATTGCTCTTCCTCTGCTTTTCTTTTTTCTCTCTCAATGTCTGCCTCTTCGCTTCTGTTCCTCCTCAGCCCTCTCACTCATCGTTCCTCTTCTTCACTCCTTCTCTCCATCCTGCATGCTTCAGCAGGCCTCTCTCTCTCTCTCTCTCTCTCTCTCTCTCTCTCTCTCTCTGGCTCTGCCTTCGCCTGCCTGCAGTTTATGCTGATTGGACCAGCTGTTCCACTTAAAATCACCATGGCAACCACAACCGGTCACCTAGCAACCATGCCCATCTCCCTGAGTCCCAGCCAATGCTCTCCACAGGCGGGGGAGAGAGAGAGACAGTAAGAGAGAGAGAGCAAGAGAGAGAGGGAGAGAGAGTGAGAGAGAGAGAGAGAGAGAGAGAGAGGCAGGGGAGTGTTGAAGGGCAAATGAGCATTCCTTTGGATTTCTATGAAATTTCTTTGTCTCTTGCACCCTCTGACTCATAAACAGCATTGTTTTTGCATGAGTGCTTGTGTGTTATCTGTATTTGCACAAAGGCTACGGAAATTATTATCTAACCTGGCGGACTTTGTTTAGCTAGTCTGTGCTGTTTTGTTGTGTGAGTCTTCAGGCATGTATGTGGCTGAAGCTCAGAGAACCAAAGACAATATTTCAGTGTTAATCTTTTCAATAAACATCTATTTAATATTCACATCATAGAAGTTTTAAAAACTGCCTTGTAGTAAATATTATTATAATTATAGTGACAACTTTTGCTGCACAACACTTGGTAAGGCTGTGTGTATGTGTTGGGGGGTAATATTTATCTCTGTATGGGGGTCACATTCGGTGGTGTTGTGAATATGACAATATGAAATTGCTCTGGGAATATTTGCTTCGTCCCCATGAGAAAAAGGTGATTTAAAAAACGTGCTGATTTTACTTGAAAAATTCAACTGGCCAAAAGATTTCCATTTGGGTCCTGAAATTAAGGTTAGTGTTATAGTTGGAGGTTGGGCCTTTCCTTATGCACCTGCACAAGCCATTGGAAATACCCCACAAAGATGGCCATGCAAGAGTCTTTGTCCATGTGTGCAATTCTCTTTCTATATTCACATCTTTTAAGCCGTGTTTTAATATGTGAAAGAACTATACATCACACTTAGTGTCTAATGGATTTTACTGCTGCTTCAAGATACTAAAATGTCACTTCACATAGTATACTGCCATCTAACAAGAGGTGCATCTGAATCTCATCTTGCTCTCACCAAATAGAGCAAAATAAAGAATAAAGCAGTAACAGCTACAGTGTGTATCCATACTAGCATAGTCTGTGTTGTATAGTAAATAGTAAATCTCAGACTTTTGAATGGTAAAAAGCAGAGGTATGTGAACTAGCCAAACACTTCAAGTAAAAGTAATGTTACTTACAAAAATAATGACTCAAGTAAAAACCAGAACTATCCAATGTAAATAAACGGTGACACACTGCACTTATTGCTTGGGAGCGAATGCTTGCCAGCTAGGTTATATGGCTAATGCTAGTAGTGGTTACATGGTTGCTTGAGATCATATTTTCTCATGTTTGCATCTTTTGGAACACCAAGTAGGAGGCCTGTTATACAGATTTTATTTTATTCCTTACAGTAAATAAGTAAAAGAACATTTTCCATTTATTTTGAATTTACACAAGACGCAGACGTTGTGACAAGCGAAATTGTGATGACAATAATTGGGTTGAAAAGTACAGTCTTTTTTCGGTTAGCGGTCACCACAGCAGATCATTGGTCCATGTATTTGATTTGGCACAGTTTTTACATCAGATGCCCTTCCTGCCGCAACCCTCCCCAGTTTTTATCCGGGTTTGGGACCGGCACTGAGAGCACACTGTTGCATGCAACCCCAGTAGCTGGAGGTGGTTCCCTGGCCGGGAATTAAACCTAGGCCGCAGCAGTGAGAGCGCTGTGGCCTAACCACTAGTCCTGCAGGAACTGGGTTGAGAAGTACAGTATTATATAAAATCTAAGGCTTGCTGCAGTATGAATGGACACCTCCATACACACTCCACTGGCAAATTCTGCACCAATTTGAACTTGATGCAAAATTTCACTCGCGAAATGCATTCACACCAGAAGTCTGCAGCGTGACACAGCTGTTTGCAGCATTTAAATGAATATCACTTGAGAAATTTCACTGACAAAAAGCAAGCATGATTGGGACTTAAGAGAAAAAGTACCCCTTAACTCAAAAATACAGGTTACTCAAAAAGCTTTTAAAAATATGTAGCAGAGTAAATGGAACATGTGTTACATTGGGCATGTTTTGGGGACCACAGCAATAAGAATATCTGACCGTTTTGATCTTGTGGGGACATTTGGCTGACTCCCACCTAGGAACACGTTTTCATATTTATTTATTTATTTATTTAGTTAGTTATTTATTTATTTAAAAAAAAGAAAAACTAAAAGAGCCTAGAGGCTCCCTTCTGGTTACAGCGATTAAGGTTAGAATTAGATTTTTTTTGTAGGCATAGCATTAATTAGTTGCCTTAATAATAATGTACTCATAAAGACAGTAAGAAAAACATGTGTGTGTGTGCCATTCTGCTAGATTAAACAGATTACTGTCCTCAGAATAACACCTGTGTGTACCTCCAGCTGTTGCCCAGTGCCACTCAATGCTTCTTGCATTCATTACTGTGTATTACTATTTACTGTGTATACAGTGTGTTGTAGTATTTAGTGCTGTGTGTGTTGTGCTGTGTTTCCTGTAATGGCCTCTAACAGTAGCACATTAAGCCCTGAAGCTTGGGCAGCTTTCAGTTAGAGGTGAGATGTGCTTTCTGTTCTCTTACCATATTTTTTTGTGAAGTGCTCATGTTTATTCATGTTCTTAAGAGCACTCCTGTTTGATTTAGTTAAACAGGCCAGTTATGTTTTCACTCTTTCACTGTGCCACTTTACAGGCACATTCATATGGAAATGACCACCTACTTACCTGTTCCGCTTACGCTTCTGCAAAGCTATGGAGTTCAGCCCTCCTTCCTCAGTAAAACTCCATGCTTATTGTAGTTGAAGTCTGACATGTTGGACACCTCCATTCTCTCTCGCCCACTCCCTCTCTCCTCGCTGTTGTATTAAATCTTTAGTAGTAGTGCTCAGAGGTCAAATTGTAAAAATAATCAAGAGAGATGGTGGGTTCAGATCCATGTAAAACTGCCAGGTATACAGCTAGCAATATAAATAGCTTGTAATTGCAATTGCATAATTGGAATTGTCATATTAAGGTAATGAACTGAATATGAACTCATTATCTATCACTGAATCAGTGCTGGGTATCATACCTGTTTCCCCTTCCATTTTTTCCCACAAATCTTGCTGTAATGTTCTTTACCTTTGTTCTTTACACACCAGCTAAACTGGCCAGCTAAACTGTTGAAAAAGTGTGTATTTTTACATAAACACCTAGGTCTATCTGTGTGCTTTACACTGATTGTATACTTATAGTTTTACATGAAGAACTACCAACATATTAAAGGCAACTTGAATTAATTGCAAATATGTATGGAATCAAAATACTGATAATGATGATATTGCATATGGACACTGCATATCCAGAAAGAGATGGAATAAACGGGTGGCAGGTTTACAAGCATGATGAGTTTGTGTTTCTTATTCTTTAAAAAAAAAAAACAGGGATAGAGGTGATGGCACCCTTTCACATGCCCACTTAAATTAAGCCTAGTACAATGGAATGGTTCTGATACTTGTGGCAGGCTGCCATTCTACTGTGTGTGTGTGTGTGTGTCACCGCTAGTATGGGTTAATCTCTTCGGCCCATTTCAATCCTTACTTGTCTCAGCACAGGCAGGGAAATCCTCCTGTCTCTTGTAATAGGATCTGAGAGAAAGACCTCTATCTCCTCTCTGTCTGTCCTCCACACTTACCTGTGTATACTTATCTTTCTGTAGCTTGCACTAGCTGTTCAATGTACGAATTCTCAGAATGCCCGCTTTTTCTTATTTTGTTTGGCAGTTTTAGGCAAATGCACCTACCTATAATTCATAACACAGCACCTCAAATACTGGTCCATGAACAGGATAAAAATTTTAGTGAGAACTACATTGCAGAAATGTGTCAAACATGTGCACTACATCAACTGTTAATTTCTAAGATTGGTTTACAAGACAGCCTGTTGAATTCAGAATTACATGATATTATTCCATCAGTACAATAGTTAGTATTGAACTTTATCATGTTCATAGCATGACTAATGTTACACAATGCGACAACTTAAAAATTAAATGAACATTAAGGGTTTGTTTATAGCAATCTGATTTGGTTGCAATGTTACAAGTAGTCGAAATAAAAACAAAGAAACAAACTGAGGTTTCATTTCACAAGCCACCAATTGTCCCACACAAACACTCATATTTATATCACATATACTCACATATACTCACACAACTTCCAAAACTAAGTATTAACTGTACACTGACTCTGTGGTGTGTGTGTGTGTGTGTGTGTGTGTGGTCTAACTGTTGTTACTTATTAAGGGCTGTGTTGTGTCTGCAAATTGGTGCATAGTGTAATGAATAATAAAGATAAATGCACACCATCTACAAAGAGGAGCAACATGATGGATTTCAGTCTCACCACACATACATATTTGACTGTAATTAATTCACCAACATGTTGGCAGCATTCTGGCTATATCAGCGCTCTCAAAAGACTGGTGAATAAATATTTTGGAGCTGGAGTGTACAGTGGTTCAGCAGTAAAACAGCAGCACAACACTATCTGTTTCTTCATCCAAATCTGCACACCACTATCTGAGTTAATTAATGAGCTCTGCTGCTTAATAGATAAGGAAACCTAATTAGTAAAATTACCCGATTTGCACTTAATTCTAATAAGTACCTGTAGGCACCTCCAGCTCAAAGAATTCAGTGGAGCACTCATGCGTAACCTAGAGATTAGTGAGTGTAGTCCTGGAGGGACGCGACAGAACACAATTTAGAGCTTTTACAATAATTTAACGATTCAGCCAATTAGCAAACCCTCAATGAGTGAATGTTGTGGATTAGAAAAGTGAAAACATCAAACTCTGTGGTTCCAAGCACTCACATATTGCATCGAAACCTGTAGTCTGCTTTGTGTTTGGTAAGTACAGAAGAAAATCTGTCCTGTTTACATGGATCCTCTTCTAGTATGCACGCCCTATTCTTGCTCTGTTGTTTCACTCTGGCAGCTTTTACTTGTTTGAGTTTGTAGGGTGCTCAAAAAGTCATAATCAACTGAAAATAATTTGATATAAAATATTGTGTGGTCAAATAAAAAATATTCACATACTTAAGTAACAATTAACCTTAACATCAGAAATCAAAGCATCAAAGCAGTTAGCTTTTCTGCTTTCACGCAACTTCTGAAGTGGTTAACAAATAAAAACCAAATGAAACATTACTTATCACTGATTAATTTGTAAGAGACACACAATGAATAATTAAATATTCAAATGAAATGTTTCATTCTAGCATGCAGAGAGTGAACTTCTGACATGTTGGATTACAGAAGAAGATGGTGGGTTGAAGCTCTCTAATTCGTCTCTCAGCCCGTTGTTGCTTTTATTAATTCTTTGTTCATTAATTATTTTATTAACCAACACAATAGCTCACATTTTTATGTCAATAAATAATACTGATAGTCTTCTCACTGAGCAAATACCCCTCCTTGTTTCTTTAAATCCAATTACGTCTTTTCTTCTCTGTCCTCTTTTTTGCCTTTCCATGCCACTGATATATTTTTATCACACTGTTCCCAGTGTATCTCCCTTTTCCATTTTTCACCTTATTTGTCAGTGTTTCATTACATAAGCCTAGCTTCAGCAGTTTAGTGTGATGCCCTCCGCCTTCTCACCACATTCAAACATGCCCTTGTGAGCAGAGCACAGAGGAAAGACTCCAGAATGTGAATCTATCTCTGATTGTGCATATTGATCTGTTCATGTAGGTTTACTGACAGCCATGAAAAGTGACAGGTAATAATCAGCAACGTCCATAGATGTTTGCATGAACGTGGGGCCCTACATACTCTCCAGCACCTCCTCTACCCCCCCAAACCCCAACCCCCCCCGACCACACAATAGCACAAACTAGAGGAGAGGCTTGTATGCTAATGTGGATACTCAACTCTGTAAGCGTAACATGGAGCAGATACATAGTAAAATAAACAAAATACCATTTTGTAAATTGCTTGTAGAAATATCACTATATAATTTGCATCAGAATGTTTGTGTTCTCTTCAGTAACATAGACAGGAATCAATTTCAGATGGGAATGGGGAAATATTCTATATAAAAATCATTGTATGATTGGTACAATTAAATTGATAAGTATGACACAGATAAGCATTTTGCGTGGATGACAGACAGTAGTAGTGGTGGTGGTGATGGTGGTACTCAGAGTTCATTATCAATCTCATTAATAGGTGTTGGAAATAAAATAGCCTTATACACATATTATAGCAGGTTATACAAAATAACATGCTAGTAATAGGGGGAAATGGACACAAACCTGGGGGTTCAAACTTGTAAACCTCTGGATCTGTGAATTTTCAACAAACAAGCAATACATTGTGTGGTATAGGGGCCATTGCATGAAATATTTGCATCTGTATCTGTATTCAGATTTGAACCCCAAGTGGTTTGGTCTAAACCGGAAGTTTTTTTTTTTTTATTTTTTTTTTTTATTAAATATGAAGTGTACCACTATGCCCCCAGAAATGCTGGAAAACACTGGGAAAACTGACATGAAGAAGTAGAAATTCCAGCACTATCTGTGAATTCTGGCTCTGACAGTTTGTCATCACTCCAGTTCATAACTGGTCTCAATTAGAGATGTGCACAGGACCGTTTTATTATTTTTTTTTAAATCAGGCTTGCCTAGTTATTACTCTTTGTACTTGCTCTTAATATGTCCTAATAAATTGAGTTAGTTCTATTTCCCAAAATATAAACAAACTAGTAGTCTAATTTAACAAACCGTTGTCCTGACCAGGCAGTTATGTAAATGCCACTTCCATGACACATTTTGTTGCATCCCACTGGATCTCAGTCCCAATGCACACCTCTATTCTCAACTAGATGCCATGTGAACCTTTCAGGGAAAAAGAAATAGCATGCCACCTATTGCTATCTGTATTTGTACCTGTTTAGAAGATATTATCTGTTCATTCTAAATAATGTATTCATATTACATCCCTAGTGTAGTGATATCAGATAAACTGACACTCATGCAATTTAGAACAGACAATTCCTCCAGAGCAGCTTTACAAGCTACAAATGATCTTCTGCACCAGCTAGTAGGCAGTGTTTGAGCTTTGGTTTGATCTTGTAGCTATGTTGCACTCTCACCCACAAACACAAAAACATTTGTGGTACAATAATAATAATTGAGAAATCAAAAGTGTCATTGATTGACTCCTCATTATTTAGCACAGACTACTAGTGAGGTTTCTGCAGCATACGTAGCATTAGAGTTAGCTATCAGCCATTGAAATCCTAACATTACATTTATTAACTGAAGCACTACAAAATGTATCTATATGCTCTCATAATACAGAATACAGTATTTAATTTAGATTTACTTAGCAGCATATTACATTTTATACTGATTTTTTACATTTGGTGTTTTTATAACAGTGTAAAATAAGAGATATTTTGATGTATTCAGCCCATCTCTTGATAATCACTTTCATTTTATTATTTATCTCTTTTTATTAATCACTATAATTATTGTCTGGACTGAGAGATCAAAGATCAGTGGGCAATTCTTCCACCTTTGCCAGCCCCAAAGTATCCTTTCTCAGCGAAAATAACTGTGCATGAATTTCAGTGTGATTTATGAGCATTTATTCAGCATTTATGAGACTATTAATAGTTTAAGCAGTCTTCACTATCTCTGCCCACAGTAGAATGATTTGAGGATTACAGTGGGATTAAATGCCATCATCTAATACACATTATGATTGGGTCCAAAAAAAGAAAGCAGTGTGTGACACTTTCTTGTGTTTGCGTGGGAATGAGGAAATGGGAGGCAGGCTTGGGACAACTCAAAAGGGCTTTTATTCTTTTTTTTCTGGCCATGGCTTTCATTGCTTTCTGTTTTACAGTCAGAGACACACACCAACGTAAACACACACACACACACACACACACACACACACAGAGTATAGTTCAGCTCAGCTCTCTTTCTCTGCGTCCATGTCACTCCCCGCTTTTTTCTCCTACACCGCCACTCACTGCAACACAGAACAATTATTAGTTAATTAATTAATTATTAATTAACTACCCACAGGTGCATGTTCCTCCAAACCACTCATTGCCCTCAACTCCACCCTCCATTCACAAACTGTGCTTGACCACACCCCTGCTGCCACATACCCAAACCTCCTGTCTTAGCCCGGGGAGCCAATTCGGCCTGCAGCCCCCCACTGATGAGAGAGGACCTCAGCCACAGCCATCTGTGCCCCCGGCCTGTGGACCACCTTGAACTTCAAGTGCCAGAAACTAACAAGTGATCCATGAGTTGGCATCTTGCATGCTGTGAAGCCACTGGAATGGGAGCAGGGCATGGTCCAAACAGAGGGTGAAGGCCCATCTCAACAGATCAGAGAGCAAGGACAGCCCACTTTCTGGCCAGGCACTTGTTCTCGATTGCGCTGTACTTGCTCTGATGTACAGCACTGGGAGCTCCTCCCCCTGCACCACCTGGGACAACACAGACCCCAACCCCTGGGCAGACACATCAGTCTGCAAGACACATGTAATGTAAAATTAAAATGTAAAAGTAGATTGCCACAAAGTGCAGCTTTTCCTGGGTAAAGGCCTGTGGACCACCTTGAACTTCAATGGCTGAAATGCAATCATTGCTGTGTTTTCAGTTTGGGAATGCACCTACCCAGGGCCCAAGTGGAAGCCCAGATAATGCACTTCCACCCATCTAATTGCACACTTCTTTGGGTTTACTGTGAGTCCTGCCCATCTCAAGGATCTCAGGACTCCTCTTAGAAGGTGCTGCTGCCAGGCATTACTGTAAATAATAATGTCATCTAAATAGGCTGTGGCATAGGAAGTGTGGGGGTGGAGGATTCTGTCCATGAGTCACTGAAACATGGCCAGGACTCTGAACAGACCAAAAGGAAAGGTAACAAATTGATGTAACCCAAACAGAGTGGAAAATGCTGTTTTCTCATGGGATACTGGAGTCAAGGGGATCTGCCAGTATCCCTTAGTCAAATCCAGTGTCGAATAAAAGCGAGTCATGCCTAATTGACTGAGCAGTTCAACAATGCAGGGCATTGGATATGCATCAACTTTGGATACCGTGTTCACCTTTCTAAAGTTGACACAGAACCAGACCGATCTGTCGGCCTTGGGAACCAGGACCACTAGGCTGGACCAGTCACTGTAGGACTTCTCAATTAAATCCATCTTGAACATGGCTATGAGCTCCTCCTGCACCACCTGTTTTTTTGTTCGGGCAAACAGTAGGGTTAGCTACATACCACCACACCACAGGGTGTCTATCAGATTAGTGGGACCAGGTAGAAGTGAAAACACATTGGAAAACTCTGCTTGCAACTTGGCAACCTCTGGGATTTGGGACAGAGAAAGGTAGTCTCCATAGGGCACCAGAGTGGATTGAGCCATACATTTTGGATTCACTTCTGGTCCCAGCTCCTTCTCAGTAACCACCATTGCCAAAGCCACAGGGACCATCTCTCTCCATGGTTTGAGGAGACCGAGGTGGTATATTTGCAGTATTTCACATCTTATCTGTTCGCCTTACCTCATAGTCAACGTCCCTGACTTGTTGTGTGATCTCAAAGGGCCCTTGCCACTTTGTGAGTAATTTAGAGCTTGATGGTAAAAATATGAGCAGTTTATCTCTGATTGAAAACTCCCGCAGCCGAGCACCCCTATTATACAGCTGGAACTGATGTTCTTGTGTCTGTAGCAAATTATCCAATGTGTAGAGTTTTGCTCTCAGATCAAGAACGTACTGAATTTTGTTTTTATTTTGTGAAGGTCCTTCCTCCCAATTTTCTCTGACAACAAGATGCTGCAGGACTTGCGCCCATGTAGCAGTTCAAATGGGGAAAAGCCTACGGAGGCTTATGGGACCTCTCATACTGTAATAATAGGGGTTTGGGCCACATATCCCAATTCCGTACACATCATGCACAAACTTCCAAATCATATTTTTAAACGTTTGATTAAATCGCTCGACCAGGCCATACAAACACTAGCACGAATCAATTTAATTCATAATAGTTAATACATTTTGCAAAGTATGCATGACATAAACGTGACATAAAAGATTATTTTAAAGATTGACTCTGCAACTCTGCATGCTGAGATGCCCTCATGCATTCCATTCTATGGCCAGACGAGGTCCATCCCAGTTCTTTTGAAGGGACCTTGATTAATAGAAGGGGATGCAATGGCATTTTTTGGGAGGCCAGTGGATTCACCAGCTGACATTTGTGACATGAAGTGAATGCCTGGCCAATAAAAACGGGCCTTCCCCACCCTCCAATCATTGTGACAAAGATCTTACGTCAACCCCCAGGGTAACACCTCCCCAACTAATGCTGCACAATGCTGCACATCCCACACCATACAACTCTATTACAGGGCTCATCCACATATATGCCCCTTAACAACACTGGAAATGCCAGCCAGTTTGTCCCCAAAATCAGTGGATGGGTGAGGCGAGGATTAACCACCACCTATCTTCTATGTTTTTGTCCCTGGAAATAAGCATTGGTAAATTGAGATTTGATTACAGCCCAAATCTACCAATGAGTGGTATGTACCTCCTTGAATACTCACAGGTATGCGGTATGTCCCAGCTCATTCAAGGGAAGCCTATGGCTCCCTGTGCTGCCAGTGCACCTGCCCAGGCCTTATTCCCATACCTGTGGCCCCAGAGATGCCAACCTTGGGGGTGGGAGGGGGAACTGGTTTCAAGGATTTGGTTTTCAGGAAAAGAGGCCTTGTTTCTGGGATGCAGGGAAGAGGGGAGGGTGGGAAGAGGAAGGGGAAAAGCAAGAGGGAGAGAGAGAGAGAGAAGGGGAGGGGCTGCCTGTCCCCAGATCAAATGGTCCTCAGCCAGTTGGACTACCTCCTCTAGCCACACCGGATGGTGCACTGGACATGTTCTGCTCTCCCCTCAGGCAGCCGGGTGACGAACTGCAACAGTACCAATGTCTTCGGCGCCATGCTCTTCTCCCAGCAACCACCTGTGACAGTTGTCCAAGCTCTGAAGCACCTGCCGATCCTCGGTCTGGGCCTGGAGAAGGGCCTGGAAACACTGCTTTTGCTCTGTGCTCAGCTCAAGGAGGGCCGGATGTTGAGTCTGGTGGATGCTAGTGAGGGTCTTGATGATCTCGGAGAGAAGCAAGGGCTCCATGATGGCATATCTTCCTCACTCCCTAGTATTGGCACCAGTGTGAAACTTTCTTATGTTCGTGTGGGACTGAGGAAATGGTCAGCAGGCTTGGGACAACTCAAAAGGGCTTTTATTCTTTTTTTCTGGCCTTGTTTTTCAGTGCTTTCTGTTTTACGGTCTCACCCAGAACACACACCAATGTAAACACACACACACACAAACAGTACAGTTCAGCTCAGCTCTCTACCCCATCCGTGTCACTCCCTGCTTTTATCTCCTCCACTGCTGCTTACTGAAACACAGAACACTTATTAGTACAAATACCCACAGGTGCACACTCCTCTGAACCACTCATTGCCCCCGACTCCACCCTCCATTCACAAACTGGTGCTTGACCATGCCCCCACTAACACACAGTGTAATGCAGAAACCAGAACCTTGGTTATGGTCTAATATTTTGGAGAATAAGAAATAGACATTAAAACATGCACAGGTCTCTACTCAAAACCAACATATGAGATAATACTGTTGCTTGCACATGGCATTTAACTGAGAAAAAAAAATACATTCCAGTATTGATCGTTTCTTTCCCTCCAATTCTATCTTACTCTGAAGGATATTTGACCTTCCTTTTCTATCCATTTTTTTTTCTTGGTAGGAGAAATGGATGAAAATGGAAAGAGTAAGTGCAAGAAAAAGATGCTTTTTCCTGCCACAATATTTTGGGAGCCTGTTTTATAGGCTAAGAGGTGAGAGAGAGAGAGATGGAGAGAGAGGTTTTGGGTATTTTGAGAAAAGGTTTGATTGGCACATAGGTTTATCTTTATTATAGAAGTCTATAATTGAAAATCGACCCTCTGTACCAAGCATTTTGGACTTGGAGCAGCAGATGACAAAGCACTAAACTTCACAAAGAAGGTGCCAAAACAGGATACCCCCCCAAAAAAAAAGAAAAAAAAAATTCCACTATGTGTTTTGTTCTGGTCTTGTTTGGAACATGTTTAAAAAAAGAAAACATAAAACATATTTATTGCCATCATTTAGGATAGTATTTTACATATATATATATATATATATATATATATATATATATATATATATATATATATATATATATAGCTTTTGTAAAATTTCAGAATATACAGTATATGCTCTAAAAAATTTTAAATTGCTCTGAAAACACTATTAGAGACAAACCCTTGCAAAGCTTTATCAAGCAACTAAAAACCTTTTCTACAGGCTTCCATGGCATGTTTTTTATTTATTTATTTTTTTTTATTGTGTGAAACCTTGATGTCGACCAAGCTGTGAGGCCCTTGTTCTACTTTGAAGGCTTTGGTGGGGGGGAAGGAAAACAGGGAGGACAATATGGTGCATGCAGAGTGTCGGGGCCCCATTTGCTGTTGGCTATATAGTCAATGTTCCCAGCTTGATGTGGTGGTTTCCATTACAACAAATATTCAAAATTCCAGGCATGAAAGACACATAATTGATGTGTAAGATACTGTATGTAGCCTGCAATATGATAATGCAAGGAGGACAGATTATTGTTTTGCTAACAAGCATTTTTCAGGACAAAAAAATTCTCCACACAGCACAACAGCACTCTTTCTGGACCAAATGATCAAACCATTTTTCATTGTTTTACTATGTATTTAGTGAACATACTTGCAACCTTTTTTTCACTCAATTTCTATAACAATATAAGTAAATTTTATTTCTAAAGTCCAATTTCATAATCTTATATAAAGAAGTGCATTCTTTTAAAACAGATTATACTCAAATTCAAAACCAATGACTTTGCTTGTCAACTTGATAGCAGCCAGCTACACTATATGGCCAAATGTTTGTGTACACCTGACTATCATACCCATATGTGCTTGTTAAACATCCCATTCCAGAGTTGGACCCCCCTTTGCTACTACAATATACTACACATTACTCTGGAGACTGGCTTTAAGGATTTGTGTTCATTCAGCTATAAGAGCATTAGTGATGCAGGGCACTGATGTTGGGTGAGAAGGCCTGGTGTCCAGATCATGTTCCAGTTCATTCCGAAGGTGTTTAATGGAGTTGTGGTCAGGGCTCTGTGCAGGTCACTTGAGTTAATGCTACAGCATACAAAGACATTCTAGACAATTGCATGCTTCCAACTTTGTGGCAGCAGTTTGGGGAAGGACCACATTTGGGTGTGATAGTCAGGTGTCCACATACTTTTGGCCATATATTTATATATATACATATATATATATATCTATATATACAGTCAGGTTTGGAAGTATTTGGACAATGACAGAGTATTTGTGATTTTGCCTTTATACACCACCACAATGGATTTGAAATAAAACAATCAAGATGTGATCAAAGTGTACACTTTCAGCTTTATTTTAAGAGGTTCCACAAAAATATGGCATTTACCATTTAGGAATTATGGCCATTTTCAACAAAGTACCTCCATTTTCAGGGGCAAAAGTGACATAACTGTAAATATAACCATAATTTTAATACTTGGATGAAAATCCTTTGCAGTCAATGACTGCCTGAAGTCTGGAGCCCATGTTCTCAAAACTCAAATTCTGAGTTTCCTCCCCGGAGATGCTTTGCCAGGCCTTCACTACAGCCAACTTCAGTTGCTGCTTGTTTGTGGGTCTTTCTGCCTTCAGTCTTGTCTTCAGTAAGTGAAAAGCATGCTCTATTGGGTTGACTGATTTGGCCATTGAAAAATATTCCGTTTCTTTGCCTTCAAAAAGTCTTGATTTGCTTTCGCAGTATGTTTAGGGTCATTATCCACCTGTACTGTGAAGTGGCGTCCGTTGTGTAGCATTTGGCTGAATGTGAGCAGAGCCCTATACATCTCAGTTTGACACATGATGTGGTATACTTTGGATCATGAGCTGTTCCTTTCTTTTGCCATACTTTTCTCTTCCCATCATTCTGGTACAAGTTAGTCTTGGTTTCATCAGTTCAAAGAATCTTATTCCAGAACATGGGAGGCTTTTTTAGATGTTTTCTGGCAAAGTCTAATCTGGCTTTTCTGTTCTTGTATGTTACCAGTGGTTTGCACCTTGTTGTAAACCCTCTGTATTTACATTCATGAAGGTGTCTCTTGATTGTAGATTTTGACAATGATACGCCTACCTTCTCCAGAGTATTCTTGACTGTTGATGTTGTGAAGGGGTTTTTCTTCACCAAGGAAAGGATTCTGCGATCATCCACTTTAGTTGTCTTCCGTGGTCTTCCAGGCCTTTCGATGTTGTTGAGCTCACCAGTGCTTTCTTTCTTTTTAAGAATGTACCCAACTGTTGATTTGGCCACACCTAAGGTTTTTGCTATCTCTCTTATAGATTTATGTTGTTTTTTCATCCTAATGATGGCCACCTTCACTTGCATTGAGATCTCCTTGGACCTCATATTGGTAGCTCCAGTCGAACAGCTGCCAAATGCCAACTCAATACCTGATATCAACTCCAGACCTTTTATCTGCTTCATTTGTCTTGAAGAAACTAGGGAATGGACCGCACCTGGTCAATTAACTTCTTGTCAGTCAATTGTCCAAATACATTTGAGCCCCTGAAAATGGAAGTACTTTGCTTAAAAAGTCTGTACTTCCTAAATGGTAAATGCCATATTTTTGTGGAACCTCTTAAAATAAAGCTGAAAGTCTACACTTCGATCACATCTTGATTGTTTTATTTCAAATCCATTGTGGTGGTGTATAAAGGCAAAATCACAAAAACTCTGTCATTGTCCAAATACTTCCGGACCTGACTGTATATATATATATATATATATATATATATATATATATATATATATATATATATATATATATATATATATATATATATATGTAGTGTGTATGTGTGTGCAAAGCCCCTTATGTTCTGGGCTTAACACAAGATCTTTTTAAATCTTAATCTTAGAAATGCCCCTGGTAGCCCTAACAGTGAATCAGTGAATGTTCTGGATAAGAGGGGTAACAAATAAATGTGTGCAGCAACATCCCATGGCTTGCTATGACCATACAATACAAAGCAATGATTTCATGTTTGGGAAGATTTTAACTGAAAAAAACACCCAGGCAAAAAATTTTCTTGACATTTTCTTGAGACAGCACCAAAAGTGCTGGGGACAAAAATGATAATGGTAAGAAACAAACAAATGAATGAATGAACAAATGAACAATCAATTACAGTCATGGGAAGAAGAAAGTACACCCTCATTCAATTCTATGTTTTTATTTATCAGGGCCTAAATAACAATTGTGTGGTCCTCACCAGGTTCTAAACAAACAAATAACATCAGGTAACAACAAAAAACACAACAGCTTTCAATATGTAGTCACTGTTTTCCCAAAAAAGCAAACCAACATTCAGAAACCAAGTGGGGAAAAAATGAATATACCCTTCCTACTTCCACAGTCATTAAGAGAATAATTAGCATCCAGCATGAAATTCACAAGATTATTTAATCATTAAGAAGTGTGACTACTTCTATAAAAGCAGAACCTTTGGCAGTTTTGTGTTGTGGAGCACTCAGGTGTGTGTCTACATCATGCAAAGAAGAAAGGACGTCAGCCATGACCTCAGAAAAGCAATTACTGCTGCTCCTCAATATGGGAAGGGTTATAAGGCCCTCTCCAAACAACTTAAAAATCACCATTCTACAGTACTTATTTATTTACCACCTGGTTTCTGAATGTTTTTTTTTCACTTTTTGGAAAAAATGACTACTGTCTGTTGTGATTGTCACCTGAGTTTTTTTGTTTGTTTGTTTATAGAAGTCGTTGAGGACCAAACAATTGTTATTTAGGCCCTGATAAATAAAAACAGAATTGAAGGTAATTGATCTTGAGGTTTTTCACTTGTCTTGATCAAGAGTTTTTTGTATTGGAGGACAGTTTAACTAGTGTTTTCAATTTATGATGGATGCTCTAGAATTCTTTTGAAAGTTGTTATTTTTTTACATGGAATACATTGTCATTAGAAGAAAAAGAAATGATGACCATTAGAAGAAAAAGAAAGAAAAGCGTGCAAAACTCTATGCTGATTAAATTATAATGACAGTTTTTATATTCACATTATATCTTCACCATGCTTCACACACTGATTTACAGTCACTCTTCCTCCCACATTATTCCCCATTACCTAACCTTGCACTGTTTTCCCGCAAGCTGGCGTGAAATTTTGGAACGTTCCTTGCGCAAACCAAACAAGAGGTGCAGATTGGGGGGGCGACAGTGGGGCAGTAACACTGACAGATGGCTGGAGCCATCCAGGGCCCGCTGCTTACCTTCCGGTGTGACGTGCAATATGTCGCCATGCCTCCTGACCACGTGCAGAGATGGCAGAAGGTCTTTCGCGTCAATTCATCTTGAACACATGCGTCTTCATTCATCCAATGATGGCATGAGTGTAATTTGATGTATAAAGATAAAAATGATGTGTTGGGTTTATTACTAGCTATGAATCCTGAAGTCATGTATATTCATGCATTCTCATATCATCAGGGTGATGAATGAAGTTGCTGAAATAATGCTTTAAACAAAGTGGAACACCAGAATAACCAAACAACCTGTTTTTTCTTCTGCTGGCCTATTTCTGGAGATATCTAGTTTTCGGGATCAAACTGATAACTTCATGCGTTTTAATGAAACCTACTAAGCCATGGTTACCAGCTAAGTATTTTATTTTTGTCTGACCAACTCATCTCACTCACTGTCTGTCTTTTGTTTGCTCTTGTAGCCTATTTTAGTATGTCACTGCACTGATATAAATGGGAACAGAAAATATAATAAATATAACAAGTGCTTTATAAAAGCCACATATTCTATTTTTACAGAATTTGCACTTGCCCTTGATTTCACTATACTCTAAAAAATAGCTGGGCTGAAAATAACCCAATTTGGATTGATTTGGATCCCCAGCATTGGGTCTAATAAGAACTAACCCAGTATGAGTTGTTTTAACCCAGCAAGGGTTGGTTAGTATGATGAACCAGCATACTGGGTTTTTTTTTTAACTCAGCTTGTGGGTAAACTACTTACTGGGTTGTACAGTATGTTAATGTTAATTATGCAAATATAATTATGTAAGTATTTAATCTAATCTTTAAAATTTGTCTTATTTAGCACAGGAAGCCAAAGTCTGCCATTTTTTTCTGAAATAAAGTTACCCAGTGCACTTTTTTTGTCATGAGGCTAACACTGGCTATCAAGCCAAATGCCTACGTAATGTGTAAAGAAATATAATTTTGAAAGGTTCAACTAAATTATAAATTAGGTGAAAATAAATTATACATTATGTGATCAAAAACTTCCTTCAGACTTTCTCTTTTTGCCAGTCTGTCTTGACAGGCTCAGTGAAAAATTCCAGAAAATGGATCTTCACTGTTGAATGTTCTTAAATATCTCGAATGTTCCCTCGCAGGTCCGCACCCCAAACCCAGCATGCTGTGTTGTCCATTACCAACCCAGTCTGGGTCTGGTCAACTGAAATACCTGAAACAACAAGCTTAGTCCAGGAACTGAGTAAAACATAACCCAGCATTTGAAGAGTAGTGTCAAGTAAATGAGTAGTGCCTATCCATTTGATTAGATTTATGTGTGCTTTGGAAAATAATTTTTATTATTTAAAAAGACTAAATTGTTTGTTTTTCCCATAGAGATGCATTTTTGTGTATTGGGTTTGAGTTTTTGGATTTGTGTTTAAGGTTAAAAAAAGGATTTAATTTCTGAAAATCTGAAGAAACTGTAAACATGCTCAACCATTTGTTACTTTAGTTCTCTTCAAATGTTTTTCACGGTAATTATTATCCTGTCCTAATAAGAAGCCGAAGAAAAGCTCCTGCCAATTAAAAGGCACCAGAGATACACCAGTTTTGGTGATAGCTATGACATAAGATGCAAGACTAGCGAGAGACAGAGGTGAAGGAGCCCCAATTAACAGAACTCGAGGTAAAAGAAGAGTAAATGAATGACGGGGGGTGCGCGCGGGCGTTTAAAGGTGTTGAGTGTGTGGGCGCGCGGCTCTGTGCAGGGGAGCGCGTGCGGAATCAGGCTAATGCGCGTGCGAGCGCGCTGATTTATCCTGAGGCAGAGGTTAACGACGATGTGCCTCTCTGTCTCGTGTTTTTTTTTCATTGTAATGTGGTTAGAGAGAACCCAGGGCGATGTAGCACCCCTCCCTCCCGCCCTCATCTCCCTACACGTCTGACTGAACCGACCCGAAACGTTCCTTATTTGCCAAAAACATTGGCGCGGAGATTTCCCATCATGACCTCGAAATGGGTCACGTGCTGAGAAGCTAATTTTTAGGGCACGCGCATTATTTCATATGACCTCCTGGGTGTGATTTTGTTCGTCAAAGCATCGTTTATTCTTAGCACTTTCAGAAAGATGAATAAATATTTTGGTTTTGGCCTGTGTCTGAAAGGATAATGTTTAAGCACAGAAAGGGAGAAAGCTCTGTGTGTGTGTGTGTGTGTGTGTGTGTGTGTGTGTTTGGGGGGGAGGGGGGGTGGAATTGGGGCATGTTTTTATATCTTGGTGGATACCAAGTGTCAGATAGGAAAATTCAACAATTTTGAGCCATTTGTCTGGTCCCCAAAAGGAAAACTGCTTTACAATAACTGCAGCTATTATTTGAAAACTAAGAGCCAAAAGGTTTCCATTTGATTACTGAAGTTAAGGTTAGGATTACATTTGAGGGTAGGCAAAGCATTAATTAATAAGATAAATGTACATGTGTGTGTGTGTGTGTGTGTGTGTGTGGGCTGGTGGGTGGGCGGGTGTAGGTGTGACATACACTCTAACTTGTTGCTGTGAAATATGGGAAATATTTTGCAGTGGGCAATATATTTCAACATTGTATAGCTTACTGTAAAGCTGAAGACAGTAATATTCAGTGTTAAAATAACACGCCTGCCAAATCCTGTCTTTAACCTTTCAGCCTTAATTAGGGTTTCTATCTTCATGTACAGCTAGCTAGCTGGCAAGCTTCTTGCTGAATCTACATTTTAGCAGTTATTTTTGTATTTTCTCGATTATTTAAAAATATCCTGTAATAATAATAATGTTTTGAGGACATTAAGCACATATCTTTACATAATAAAACATATCTATATCATATCTATGCATTCAGATTTTATTAGACCTTTTTAATAACTAATAATGGGACTACCCTTGAGAGAAAATACAATTTAAAGGAATATTTCTTTTATTTACAGGTTTCATGTTAGAATAAATCCAGGATTTCAAGGGAAGACTGTAAATCAGCCAGCTAACATGCACAAAAATATACAACAAATTAAAGTCTTGTAATTCAGATCTCTTATTATTTTCTAATTTCTTCTTATTTTTTGCAGGGTATTTCTGGTGGTGTTAAACCTGTACCCTGAATACCTCATTCCCTAAATTCAGACAATGACTGTTATGACACTGATATCCTTGGAACTTTTGTTGCATTATTGTAACTAGTAAAACATTCTGTTAACATGTAACATGTAAAGCATGTAGATGTTTGTTGTATGATTTTTGAAGTCATATTCATTGCAAAGTGTCCCATTAGCTGCAAACACTTCAGTGAATTTGTTGTTATGGTATCTTTTAGGAAAAACTCTAATCAATAATAATAATAATTAAAAAAAATAATAGAGATGAATGTCCTTATTACAGATATATACAGAAGTCTCAGCATTAGGACGGTGTCTTATTACACATTTACGACAAACACTGTGAGACAATATGAAATATATATATCATATAATTTATATCATTTTTGATACTGTTTTGGTGTATGTTACTACTGAAAATCTCGTGTTATGGATGCATATGGATATTTGCATTTTGGATGGAACATTCTATAATCTTTCTATACAGACTATTTTATGTTGATACGGTTTTGCTGTTGTATGAAATAGCCAAAATAGCAATTAAGAATACTTGAACTTTAGTGCAGAATTAAGTGGCAATTCTTCAAATCTTCAAAAATGAAGGTGATATTCTACTGGCATTGTTTTCAGGTTGTGAGGCTTGAGATAAGGGTAACCCCCCCACCCCCCAATGCCATTTAATGTCAGTGAATGAAAAAGAAATAAATTAAACTAAATATTTTACTTGTTACTTATATATATATATATATATATATATATATATATATATACATGTTGCAATAAATCAGTGCTTATTTATAGTTAAGGTCTCAGTGTGCACTTCCTCTTTCTCACTCTTAGCTCCATAGCAGAATTTAGTTAGCATTACAGCTGCCAGTAGGTTTGGATTATAAAATAAAAATGGAAAATAAAATTGCTATGCTTTACGATACTGTATACTATAGAAAAATGACTACTTTAGCGTGTACTCTAATTCTTTTTACAGTATGATAAAAAATGACTATTTAATTATATTCTAATTTTCCTGTAGCATGAAATACAGCTGCAGAGAAAACCGCATGCGAGCACAGGGAGAAAATGCAGAGAAACCCCACACAGACAGTAAGCCGAGATCAGGAAAGAACCTGGAACTGTGAGGCGGCAACACATCCCGCTGTGACATCATGCTGCCCTAACTGTTACCAGTAAGTTACTATTATTTTAACAACAATCACATAGTGTAGTGTTACATAATAATAAGTAATATCGTGTGTGTGTGTGTGTGTGTGTGTGTGTGTGTGTGTATGCGTGCATATGTATATGCGTGTGAAAGACAGGTAGAGGCAGTGAACCAGGTGACAGGCCAGCCTGACGCCTCCTCTCTGTAGACTCTAAAAGAGAATTCCGAAAGGCCCAAGATAACACACGCACACTCACACACACATACACACACACACACTGCTGTGAAGAGAGAAGTTTGGAAAGTAGTTTGTTCAAGCTTGTAACTTATTGTTGTGATTATGTGTTTTGCAGTAAAGGTTATATTATATATTCTGTGTAAATTTCATATTTTGTTAGGCATGACTTTGTTTTACAGTGGATGATTTATTACTATTCATGTAAAGTCTGCAAAGCCTCCCATTTTCATCCATAATTGGAAATCCAAAAATTTATATCCAATTTTGATGAGAAGCTCAAGCGTTTAAAAGTTAAAAATTAACCAATGAAGCAAGAAAGATGAAGTGAATTGAGAATAGCTTTTGGAAATCTCTCAAATAAGCAGCGGAAAGAAAGACACTGAATCAACAGCATATTGGGGCATTTTATATGCACACCGCATCACATAATTGAAGAATTGTCACGGTGGAAGTGACAGGATGTGGTTCTCCCTGTAGTCGAGAGAAGAAATGCCCAAACAATTTATCAAACAGCTCTGCTATGTGTCATTTAAATGGTGTTTTCTAAGGCTGTAGTTTTGTTTGTGATTGTCTCGGTGCCTTTCCAAAGAGAATATTGTAGTACTCTGGGCCTTCCTCAGAGGATTAGATTCTCTGGTTTTCTTTTCATGATACGGAAGATCTCTCAGCAGAAAGCCTGAATTCCAAATATTTTCTGACAGATTGTTATGAGTGTAAAAGATCGGCTCTTCTCTCTTTTTCTTTCCATCACTACTTGGTCTCTCTGTTTCAAGCTAATCCATCCAAGACTCATCTTCAAAGTTATGTCATAGCAAACTTTCAAAATTCATAATTAATATGAGTAATGGTGGAGACAGAGATGAGAGACAGAGATCATATGGGCACTGGGCAGCTTTTAGCTCAGTTTTAGTTTAGTTTAGTAACAAAATTTGCTAGAGATGTTACTATTTTTTAGTAGCTAACATGCAAAGCAAACCAGTCACAAAATGTTGCTGTACCCAACTGTGGCATGATTGTAAAGAAAGTCAAATATAATGACTAGCAACTGTGAGCAACACTGATGACTCAGAGAAGTAACACCAGATGACTGTTTCAAGAGTTCCTGTTGATTCAGTTTGTTGACTCAGTGTTGTCTCACAGCCATTTCAGCTTCTTCCAACCATTCAGCATAACGCTTCAAAAGTAATAGATGAAATTCTGTAAAGGAAGAGGATACTGAATCAAGCTACACAAGCAGGATGCTGAAGGTGAAGCAAATTAAATTAATAGAGATAGAATGGAAACAGAGCGAATCATAGAGATGAACGGAGAGAGGTCAGACACTCAGAGGTAACAAAGATGGAGGTGAGATAGAAGGATAGAAAGGCAGAGGCTGGAAAAGAAAAAAGAGAGGAGGAAGAGTGAAATAAAGAGAAAGTGGCACAAGAAAGTGAGTGTAGAAGGTAATAGTTAGAGAAGCTGGGGAAATGGAGATAGAGCAGGACCTGATAGAGCGAGAGACAAAGATGGAGGACGAGAGGGAATAATATTGAGAAGACTATTTAGAAGAGTGCAGCTTTGAGGCATGAAGACCTTCAGTGAACAGGGTGCTAAGGGAGAGAGCCGATGACGCAATCACACACAGCAACACACACACACACACACACACACACATGCACAAACACACACGCGCACACACATGCACAAACATGCACACTCAGTCACTGCGCCAAAATCTGTGGCCATCTGTCATACACATTTTGCTCTGTACTCACCATGTTTACCATGTTTATTGAAACTCTAATAACACTGTTTATAATCCCAGGCACAACACACTGTGTTAATCTCTCTCATCTAACACAGCACTCTGCAGCTCACGATTAAATGCATGCTGTGCCTCAATTGGGCAAAGATGTGTTAATGCACTTGCATGAGTTAAAAATGGAGACAATATCTTGGTACTAATATTCCCGTGATTTTACAGTACGTCATGGTAACTATGGTTAGTAAACTGTAAGACTGGTATAGCATGGCGTAATAGTAATACTACTGTGGTGATTATGCTAACTACTTATAGCTATTACACATTTAAACATGATACTACTGTGATTTTACCACAGCGCTTTAGTGTAACTATGTTTATTACATACAGTGTTTAACTTTGATACTACACCGCTTTTACTATGATATTTTACAGATACCTTGGTTGTCATGCTCTTGTTCATGATGTGTGGTATGTTACTCTTATACTGCAGTGCTGCTGAATTCTCAAATCTGGCTGGTCCGAAGGTGTTCATTAATTTTCTATAACAGCACCTCTGATTATTGTGTCTATAGTAACAGCTTACAGAGGAACTTCTACGGCAGATGTACAATAATCTAAGGCTAATAATAAAAGGATTTAACAAAACTGTTATTTAACAAAGAAAGTGTAATCATTGACATGGTGAAGCTTTCTGTAAAGAGACACTAACAAACTTAAGCAAATCTAACATTTTTATTTAACATTTACGGAAGGAGTCAGAGCTATGTTTGTGCTTTCCGGTTTCTCAGTAGCATGACAAGCCACATTTATGTCCACAACATTAAATGTAATTATTAACAGTATACAGTACAAAACAGTATAAAAAGTGTTATTAGTTGTTCATTAATAAAATAAAAATTGCAATTTTTGGCAAATTACTATTTCCATTGGAAAATAATCAACTGTTGTTGATTATTTTACTAAATCTGTGTGCCCAGTCATACTTTATTTCTTACTTGGTGGAAAATTAAAATTTCTGATATTTCATATGGAAGAAGGAACAATAGTTCAATACATTTTTTTAAAACTCTCCATGCTCAACAAACCATACTCTGTTTCATTTATGCTTGTAAAGCCCTACTTATTTATCATGTTATGTTTATATTGTGTGCCATATATAATTAACATAGTATTACATCATGCATCACATTTATCATGATTGAGAAATACTAGAGGGAAGACCTACTTATCATTAATAAAATATGCCAGTAATACCATAAACAAAATTATGGACTTCTTGAAAATCACAGAAGATTTCTTAATGTAGAATAATTTTTTTTATTCTCTGATGCCTGCAACATGCATAAATACACTCCATCTTTAGATATATTACATGCTGATAAATTACTCCCTTTTGAATATGTTGAATATAAGGTTTACTCTTTAACCTTGATTTTAATTGGGGTGCACCATTCTGATTGTAGTGCAGTGTGTGCTTGTTTGTGCGCATGCTGTTCTCGGTGCGTATCTGCTACTCGGTTGCCTCCCGTCTGTTAGGGTCAAGGTTGCTTAAAGTTGAAGGTCACTAACTGCAGCGTGCATGCAAGCATATGTGTGCCTGTAAATGAGTAAGGTGCAGCGTCTGTCTCAGGGGTACGTGACCTGTATGACCTTTACTCCCTCCCCCAGGCCGGCTGGTGGAGGTAGTCACAACAGTCTGCAGCCCCCACCCTAAACACACGCGCACACGCCATGTGTACATGAGACGCTAGGCGTATGCTTATCTGCATACGTATTGAGCAGCGCCCCAATCCCCAAGCCCACTCACAATAACCTTTTCAACCCCAACACTTAGTTTCAAACCTTCTGCCCCACACAGAGGCATAGAGAGAGGGAGAGGAAGTGGCTGATGGTGTGCTTCGCTCACCATGAGGTTAGCTTGTTGATGGAGATGCTGGTTTGGATGAGAAGGGTTGGGGGGAGGGGGAGCCATGTTCCTTCCACCTGCCCCTTTCCCCTCCTCCACAAACCTTACAATGACTGCTGTTCACCAGATTTATTGTGTGTGTGTGTGTGTGTGCACGCAAGGCACGCGCCAAGTGTCTGCTGCTGAATCTTATTCCCTCCCCCAGCCCCTGAGGCCACTTTGGGATTACGCACACACACACACACACACACACACACACACACACACGCACACACACGCACACACACACACACACACATGCATGTGCGCCTTTAATCAGACGCACACTTCGTCTTCACACACTTTGGTGTGAAGCACACATTATATTCCAAGGGGAATTCAAGACCTTCTCTGTCTCCCTCTGCTGCTGTGATTCGTCCCCTCACAGGGGCCGGCCCGTCCTGTTTTAACTCCGAAACGGCCAGACCAACACACACGTAAATGCAACTCAGCATAATGGGACAGCCATGTGTTAATGCACTCGAGCACTGAGATATTCATGAACTGTGGTGCAGGTTAGGACAGGAGAGCCCTCAAGAGGACAAGCGGATACCTCGCCCTACCTGATCAGTGACTCGCTATAGGAAAAAGTTTCTTCATTCCTGCTGCACTCTCAACAAACTCTCACCTTTAGAAGTTTGTATCGCCCCCCAGAAAATGCCTGAAGTGTAATATGAGACTAAAGAAACTAAGAAATTATCACACAAAGACAAAATATTCTCTTTAACCGTTATAGAGTTGTGCACCGTTATACGCAGATCCAAATGAAGACCTGACACCAGCAGTTTTATTTCACTCGTAAGAAATGCAATTTTCCATTTATGTATAACAGATAGTAGCAGTTTTAGATGAATGTAAGCGAAAAGCAAAACAAAATGTAGCATCCAGCCATTTGGAGCGAATTAAAAAATACACAATGATCTCTGGAAGTATCTATGTAAGTGCAAACTTGCATATACATATTGCATTTGTAATGTAATATACAGGTGCATAATGTAATTGTATACACACACACTCATATAGTGTGAAACACACACACACACACAAACACACACACACACACACACACACACGTTTGCACATCTCTGTCAATTCAGTCTATTTCACGGCATCATGATCCCAAGGCAGTATGGCTGGTAGCCATGGAAACAAGATGATATAGTGTTTCTTCGTAGAATGCTCTTTTTTTCCACACATGATTTACACGTCTGTATTTTCTCTAAATAAAAATAAATTAATCTAATATTAGCATCACCTTGTCCTGCATTACATTTGGTCCTTTATTCCAGAGTAGATGAAATGTGACATATCAGAATTAGTGCTTTATTGGGTGATGGTGAGCAGATTTGTGATTTATTTATTTTGTATTTAACTGTGTCAGTCACAGTAAAGTCTGTAATGAAGATGCAGATTAATCTCAGTATTCTCACTGTCAGCATAATACTGCAGCAATGTGTATGTTTTTTATGATGATATTATTAGTGTTTGACCATTTATTTCTTAAAATAAATCAGACACACAAATATGGACATTGACAATCTACACATGCAGCAATACGCACAAACCCCATGACCATACACACAAACAGGCAAATGCACAAAGCTGTATTTTCCTTAAATGCTGTTGGTGTTAATCAGCGAAAATGATTCTCCAAATATGAATGCTTCCTATCTTTCACACACACATGCACAAATCAGCAATTCACCGTACATCACACATGCAGTCGCACACATGCAAAATTCATCAATGCTGAGAATGAATTAAATTTATTTATTTATGTTGTACAGGTGAAATTAAAGGTAACTCTGTTACTATGAATTCCTTCATTCCACCTGACGTCACATGATTGGCCCTATGTTTTGATGGAGTTGATGTGACAGAAGCGTTTGGATGTGTTTCATCTCTGCCCCTGAATCAGCAGTTAGTAGATAATCAGGCAGGGACGGTTTTAATTACTCTGTTAATTGATAGGAAACAGAAAGGATCTAATTAGATGTAATAATACAAGCTGCTCCCTGCTATCACAGAACTGATGATTTAGCACACTAGCACCAGTGCTCAAAGTGGATTGTTCTCAGGGAGATTTACATATGAAACAGGAACACACTCAGTGTGTGTGTGATTGGTGAATGAACACAGAAAAACAGAAATCAAGTGAGAAGGCGACTGCAATGAACAATGGGGGCATTTTCCAGTTCCAGCTCATTCCCAGTTCATCCCCTACCCTCTTCCTCTTGTCACTTTATCTTGGGAAAATCCATTTGGTGTTTGGCAGGGGTGAGCAAACATCTTTGTGGAGAGAAAATTTGTTTATCCATTCATCACTAGTTTATGAAGTATTTCTGGCTTGTGTAATATTGATTTTTCCCGGCTCTCAATTTACCATTAAAAAATTGCGATAAATGATTTAATCATCCATAGCTGATAGCCTTAAAAAAAAGACAGGAAAACGAGCATTTCCACCATTTCAGGTTTGAGGAGAGTTGGGGGGGCTGTAATAATATTATCAGCTGTGCAGCAATCATAAAAACCTCTCCTGGATGGTGGATTTTTAGGTGATTCTGCAGTAACGTGCAGTAAACAGATATAATCCATTTACAAATCAGTTGTCTAATGTCCACATGGTTGACGTTTTTCACTGTTGTGCTGCTGCTTAAACTGTTTGTATGCATATGAGACCTGACCAGTGCAGGAGAGTAAAAAAAAAAAACAGCTTATGTAACCACTTTGTAATTATCCTCACCATTAACATTATTTCCATGTTAGATTTGAAACTCAATTGTAGGCCTAATTACACCTATTTTAGGCCAGGATTTGTGTCCCTTTTCTTTTCTGTTATTCTTTATGTTCTGTTTCTATTTAGTCTACTATTTTCTTCAGGTTTTGACCAGTTTTGGCCAAAATGTTTTGGCGGCATTCCTATACTGTATGTGTTTATGTGACAATATAAGCTATCGTTTTCTTCTAGCATTTATTCAGATAAGGAACCATCAACACAAAGTGTGTTAATTTCATGTCTTTTCACATTTTACAAACATGAAGCTATCAGATAGAGCATGGGGGATACAGAGTGATTATCATTTTTAGATTCAGAGAGGAATATGATGAAGGAGAGAGAGAGAGAGAGAGAGAGAGAGAGAGGTGAAAGTCTTATCTCTCTGAACGGAGTTTTTCTATCATTTATTTGTGTGCAGGAAGATCGAGAGATAAGGTGAGATTAGGGAGAAATATTCGGAGTGACAGAAGTGAGGGGGGTGTGAAGGAGAGCGGGTGACAGAACTCATGACACACAGAGAGAGTGTAATAGAGGTTAAAAAGGAGCTTGAGTGAATTTGCTGTAACATCAACTACATTACAGTCGACGCATGATGCATTTTAACTGGTATTTTTGTCTAATGCTGTTTTCATGGGTCAGCATAAGGATTACTTTGTCAAGTCAAATACTAAAATTGAACCATTAGTCTTCTCTAATCATGACCTCTGTGGCAGGCATTAACATGCTTGTAAATGCTCATTTTGTTTCTCAAGAAATGCTGAGATTTCTGTGTGAATTTGGACACAACGCTGCCACCCGATTGCACACTTCTCTCATCTGTCCCTTGGGTAATTTAGCTTGTGAAATCACACCTTTTCTTCCTCTCCGCTCCTCTTCGATTTCCTGTCTCAGAGGTGGCCAATCACACTGGCATGTCCTTGAGGAGTGATGGCGGAGTGTTCTCGTTTGCTTCGCGCATTCATCACCATGGAGATGACCTTTCCCCCCTATCAGAGGTCACACAAAATGTCCAATATAGACTAAAACACAAGGTGATGCCAGGAAAACACAATATTGTAGTCATTCTCTTATACAATAATAGCATAAGACATTATGTGGCCTTTTGCATCTGAAGAGCATCCTTTCACAATTACTTGTCTTTCAAAACACATTTGCTTTGGTTAAGTAGAGAATGCGAAGGCACACATAATGTATTTCTTGCTTGTTTTTGTCATTCATGTTTCCTTATTAAATGTATGATCAGCGCATGTTTATGTGGCTGCTTTCAGAGCAGGTTCTTTGTGTGCATTTTTTGTGTATTGAAGAGCAGTTTGCCTATTGCGTGCTAAGAGCAGTAGGGATAGCGTGACGATGCGAATTCAGGTCATGCTTTATGCACACACAGACACATGGACTGAAGGGTGTGTGTGTGTGTGTGTGTGCGTCAGCTTTGAAGAGAAAGAGAAAATGGCACTGAACACGACGTAAGGCTCCTTTTTCATTTCCATCAAAGGCTCAGCAGAGTGAATTAGAGCACAGGAGAGAAAGGGGACTAGCTCTGAATCGTATCCGCACACAACCATATATTTGTGTATTTATTTAAAATAGTAGCTGATTTGTGACTATTCATTGTGTGTATATGTGACCATGTTTATGCATATTCTTTTTGTGTGCTTACATGCATGTATGTATATATGAGACTGAGAACATGTGTATGTAAGTGTGTGAATAAGCTGGTTAATTTCTAGAGGCTGTGGTGGTTATCATGGAGGAACACACAGCAATGTGTGTGTGTGTGTGTGTGTGTGTGTGTGCCTTTGTTTCTGGCTGTCTGTATTATAATGAGCTCGGCCTATCGCTACTTCACAACTGTACAACAGCCATGCACACAGAGGCAGTGGCACAATACACATGGCTGCAGACTAGCCCAAACTCACATATATGCATACATTAGCATACTGTATGAAAAAAAAGACTAATTCAAATATTCATGTTTCAGTGTGATATGCTGCAGAATTGACAGAATAATATAAGATGGAGCACATACAGTGCACTGGTGACACACAGTTAGTTTTTAATTACATGGCTGGGTAGATTAAGCATCCACAGTTTATATGCACAGTCTATATAACAGTGACAGTGCTACATATAAATGTATTAAATTTTTTTGTTAATAAACCTAAAGTAAATTAATTAGAATATTAAAGGAATGAATGGAATTCTTACAGATGATACACCAAGCAATATAATATAAAAATATTCGTGGAAAAAGTTCAAATTAAATAAATTATTCACAATAACAAACATTTGAGTCAATGTAAACACGAACTTCTTAAATTAAAGATTAACCATTAATACTGGTGTTTGTAATAGTGAAGCTTATTGGCCAGGATTCAGGTGCTGCTGGAGATGTCCTGATGATATATTAGTTCATGAAAATCACTGCAGGGTCACAGCTGATAGTGTGTGTGTTTGTGTGTGTTTGTTTGTTTGTGTGTGTGTGAGAGAGAGAGAGCGAGACAGAGAGAGAGAGAGAGAGAGAGAGAGAGAGAGAGAGTCACTAATTATTTGAACAATTAAATGTGAAACTAGGTTGCATGTCTTTAAGAGTAGCGATGCATTATCAATTTAAATATCACACATCATTTTTAAATTCAGTTCAACTCAAAGATGCATTATAAAAAAGCTGCATATAGCTAAAGAAACTTTTTTTTACATGTTCATTGACAGCTCCACGGTGTGTTCAAGCACACATCAGACTCTCCCACTTCACATCATCGCACCCTCACCCCAAACTGCTTGAGAAACGTGCTGGAACGCACTCTTTCTCTGGAGATTCGTCAGCCTCTCTCTCTTTCTCGCCTGGTCTTTCCTCTCACCAGTTCAGGCTGTTCAGGCAGTGCTCGAGTGTTATCTCTGCATGTCTGTGGACTGTTTGGTTGGGGTCCAGCAGCAGTGCTCTCTCTGGACCTAAATGAATGTTTTCAGTGCTATTCTCCCCTCTGTCTCGCTGGATGATTGTATTAATAATTCAGTAAGCTGTGGACTACTGTGGAAAATGATTATACACTTTTCCCCCCCAACAGCTTTGAAGGACAGTGGGTCCAATTAATGGCCACACTCCCTCCCCCTCTGCTTTATTAATTATAGCACTGGTGAATGAGGAAACCGGAGTGCGTGGCTGTGAAGTTATCAGTGCAAAGCAGGCTGGCCTGCTTTCACATGCCTGAATAACTCAGTCAGCACTGAATATGCAGTCAAAATAGCTCTGGCTGAATAACAAAATTACTCTTCTAAGCAGGGTGGAGTTTGGGTGGAAGTCCCACACACACACACACACACACACACACACACACAAATGCATATACTGATGCATGTACACATTAACACATCTTTAAATAATTGGCTGCAGCTAGTAAACCTTCAGTGTTTCTCTTTTTCTTTCTAGCAAATGTGTGCACCTCCTTTGAGAAGGTGTATGACATTTTGTCGCAGGTTAAAAAAAAAAAACTTCCTCTTAAAGATGAAAAAACATATCCTGGCATTGTATACAGAGCTGTCCTCATTAGAGCTGCCCTAATAGCTACAAAATAGACCTTAAATAAAGTTCACACAGTTCAAATACACTCTTTGTATAGCTCATGAAAAGCCCATGCAATGCTAAAATGTCAAATCAGTTGACATATTTAAGCTGATTAACTCAATTAAACAGTAAATGCATTATTGCTGTACTCCAATCACTGTACTATGACCTCTTCCATAGGGTGGGAGCAGTGACAAGCTCATTCACTGACAGACACAAAAGAGCTAATATCATTTCTCGTCATTAACATAAACAAATGAGGGCAGCCAGCTCATTAAGGCATTACTAGGCAGTTAGGGTCACAGCTGGGCCAACTGCCTGACCTCACTGCTCTGTTCCCCCTATGAATCTCCACATCATCATCCTTACTGCTGATCTGCATGTACAAACAAACTTTAATTAGTCAGCTGTGTTCACAGGGCAGAGGGCAGTGTGTGTCTAGTGGTGTATTCACAGCAGATGCAGGTACTAGGTATGAAATATTACAGCAGTATTCAGTCATTCATTCATTTATCTTCAATAAGCGCTTTATCCTGGTCAGGGTTGTAGTGGAGCTGGAGACTATCCAGGGAACAAGGTGGAAATACACCATGGATGGAACATCAGTCCATTGCAAGCACCATACACACACCTAGGGCAATATAGCATAGCAATCCACCTAATGGCATGTTTATGGGAGGTGGGAGGATATCAGAGAACTATGAGAAAACCCACACAGACACAGGGGGAACATGCAAAACTCAGACAGTTACCAAGGCTAAGGATCACACCAGAGACCCTGGAGTTTCACCACAGCACTCACCATTGCTAAATACCATTACTGTATGCTTTACATTAGAGGTCCATGAGTTACACTCCATCAATTAAATGTATTCAATCCACAACAATGACCAATCCCAAGCCATAGTCAAAACTGTTAATTGCACAGTATTTACTTTGTTTCCTTTGGCATATGATACTGATGTATCTAAAGAAGAGCTAAAAAAAATTCCTATTCTCATGCTGGGTGCATTTTAAACACTCAAGGGGGCTTTCGCAGTAACAATAATTGAGATCTGTTACATTATTTATCCAAAGTCCAGCAATTACTTGAAACTTGTCATTTATCCATTAAGATGGTAGATGCCAGCCCTAGCACATTTAATGCCCTAGGCAAGATTCACCCTCACCTTCCCTGACTGCCATTTACCAATCACCCTAATTCTTCACCACTTCTTCACCAATTATTTCTGGAGCAGTTTTTATATCTATGAGTGTTGATACATTCTGATATGGATTGTTCTACTGAAGTGCTGCAAAACACTGCCTGCCCATAAAAATGTTGTTAGTTAAAAAAGTTAAAAATATTTATAAAAATTCAGAAATTAATTTAGACACAAATGGAATATTTTAAACAAGGAATTGATACACTTGCATGTACCCCATCAAACCCCTGAAATTATATTTAAAAAAATAGAACACTTCAAACATTTTTTGCAATTTAAAAAAAAAGAATTCTACCTTGTGCCTTTTAAATTATTACTAAAACAATGTTTAAATGGGCATGTTCAGTCTTTTACACGGTTTTGAAAAACTGAGAATATGTTGTGCCCAATTTTCATGTCAATACCAAAACTCACATAAAGAAATCTCTTGGTACTAAACCGATATTGTGAAATCCTTTGGGGCCACATGCCAGTTAGATATCCCTTAGCATTTTAAAATAAATAAAATAAATGTTTCAAAATCAGAAAATCTGCATTTGATTAAAAAGGTTTTACTGTTGAGCACTTTGTTACTCATACAAAGTGCATATTTCTTAAATAATTAAATCAAAAGTATGTGTAAATATGTTTTTCATGGCTTGGAACTACTATTAAACTCTTTTCTATTAGAAAAATATTATTATTTTGTATTATATACATATATTGAAATAATTAAATTAGTTTGAATTGTCACATCTGAAACAGTCAAAACCAAAACATTTATGTCCTAAAAAGTTTTGGATTTTTTTTTTCCAGCATTGAAATGCTTGTTTCACTAGTGATATTATGTTGTCTGTTAGTCAGTGTAGGATTAAAATATCATAATGTATGCCACCTGAAGAGAGGCAGATACGCTGAAGAGGAAAATGCAAAATAAGTTGTATCAATATAAGCAGATTTCCTCAGGCAAGCTGATAAAAAAAATAGCATCTACAGAAAAACAGGAACGAAGGACAAGACTAAAGCAGGGAATATTCAAGTACATAAAAGACTTGTCTGAAAGGGTGCAGGTTTGTGGCACCAGTGTGGTACCCTGTGTTGCCTAGAGAGCAGAGTGTTTCCACTTATCCATGTTGGCTGTGTTTAGTCACAAGCCAACTAGTTGGTAGATGGCAGGAATTATGGAAAACTCTGAGCAGAGCACACGACTGTTGGGAGGACATGACTGTGGCGCAGAATGAGGGGCAAATGGAAGGAAAGTGGCTCCAGCCCCAGTGTTCTTAGCAAGTGCCTAACAAAGCATGCTAGCTAGGAAGAGTGCCTCAACTACACTAGTGGTGTTAGCCAAAGGACCACTAGTCTTCAGATAACAGGGGAAAGAGAATGAGACATATGTGGAGGAGACCCAACCCCAGACCTGATGTGTTAGCAATCTGGCTAATGTAGTAGCCTTGACAATTGTCTAGAATGTTTCCATATTCTGCAGCAAGTAAGATTTCCCTTCACTGGAACTAAGGGGCCTGAACCTGTTCCAGCACGACAATGCCTCTGTGCACAAAGCAAGCTTCATGAAGATATGGTTTGCTGAGGTAGATATGGAAGAACTCAAGTGGCCTGCACAGAGCCCTGACCTCAACCCCACTGAACATCTTTGGGATGAATTGGAACCCTCACTGCATATCAGGCTTTGTCACCCAACATCAAAACTTAACCTCTCTAATGCTCTGAATGGACACAAATCCCCAAAGCCACACTACAAAATTTAGTGTAAAGCTTTCTGAGAAGAGTGGAGGCTGTTACAGTGGAAAATGGGTGACAAACTCTGGAATGGAATGTTCAACAAGCACAGATGATTGTGATGGTTAGGTGTCCACATACTTTTGGCCATATAGTGTATGAGCAGTGCTTCAACGCACCAGTGGCACTTAGTCACAGGCCTGTTAGTCAGATAGATGAGCAGAGAGGAGGGATGACCTTAGCTGTCAAAAGGAATGAGGGCATGAGGAGGGAGACACCGCTCCAGCCCTAGTGTTAGTGACAGTTAATGTAGCATGCTCAACAAGCAAGGGAAAATCACTCGGGCATGTTAGCAACGCTTAGTCACAGGCCTGCTAGTCAGGAGACTGCAGGTGCTGTGGGACTGAGCCAAAGCAGCGAGTGAGGGAGACCATCCTAGAGAGAAACCCAACTCTGGCCCCTATATGTGTGTAAATGAGTCTGGATAACTTTGCATACTCAGTGGTTAGAGCATATGGCAGCAATGACCACTCAACCATGCCAGTGCCACATATTCACAGGGCCACAGGTTGCTAAACAGCAGTGAAAAACTCAGGGCAATGTGGAAAAACTTTCATAAGATAAGATGTACCTTTACTGTTCCCCCACAGGGGAAATTCAAGTTGACACACCAGCACAAGTAGGATGAGTCACATCAAAGAAAGGAAAAGCATTTCTATACATATCTATATAGAAATAATAGAAACAATAAAATAGATCTATATGTATGTACATATGCTAGAGTTCTATTTGTATAGGTTCATGTGCAATATCCTTGGTATTTATATACATGTGCAATAGCTGTAGAATGACAATTAACTGTTGAGTGTATGTTTGTGAGACTCGGTGGAGTAGGAGGTACTGGGTATTGTGGCATTGTAGAGTCCTTAGCATAGAGAGGATGAGAAGGATTGTCCATGATAGCTAACCGCAGAGTGATAGTTAACAAGGCTAACAAGCCCAAGAGTGAACCCAACACAATTTAGTAGCCAAATAGTTCCAAATATACTCCAAAAAGTATGAAATACACTCACCACAGCCAAGAAGAGATAACAGGAGATAATAAGAGATGATAGGAGTCTATTGCCAGCTTTGGAGGTACCTGTAGCTATAATCGTAGGGAAACTATAAAATAAAATAATTGCTGAATGTTTCATGATAAAATAGTGTTTTCAAATAGTATCTATATATATTTTAAACAATATTTTATCATCTATAAAATATTTTAAAATTAACTTTTTGAAAATGGGACTATGTGCATTACTACATATAGTAATTATTTTTAACTCACCTTACAAAAAATTACAAGAAATGTATTTAAAAACAAGTATCTAACGTGTATTTTATGTAATTAAACAAAATATTAACTAAAGGTACATTTCATTGTAATGTATGTATTTGTTAAAATTTGTATTGTAATACAATTTTATTCAAAATATAATCAAAGTAGATGTGTTGCATGTGAGTTTATTATTTTTTAGCATATTTTAAGCTAGCATATTTACTAAAGTTCAAATGTATTGTATAATGTGTGAAAGGAGAATTTTCTTTATCAACATAGAATTTGTTCTACACAGATTGTGACCCATATTCATTCATCATTCATCTACCAGTTGTGTTTGCTTGTACACTTTGGGCAAAATTACAGTATGTATGGTGTATAGGGCATTTTTTGATACCTTACATACAGTGGCTGCCCAAATCTTTTTGGTGCCCTAGGTGAAATTTTCCATTGACAATCTGCACCCAGTGACCCAACCCCACCTCTACAAACCGCCTGCCAAACATATTTTTGCAGCACCCACCAACCCATCTTATTAAAATTCATAAACTATTTGGTTTATACCTAATTAATTATTCCTTCACAAGTTCTGAAACTGAAAACACATGTTTCAAATACAAAAATGAAAACACCTTTTTTAGTCAATAAACAATGACATACCTGGCCTTCCCAGAGGTAAAATAAACAAATAGAACTAAATATAAACTGAAAGACAAATTTCAGATAAAATGAAAGATAAATTTCAGATAAAATGATAGAAAAAAATTCAAATAAACAATGTTTGGAAAAAAAGCCTTACAATATTTACTGTACACAAAATACAACAAGAGCTTTGTGAAGTGAGAATTAAAACCTTATCCCATTGGCCTTCTTTTAAGTTTTTAAATAGAGATAAAGAGAAATAAACAATTATACAGTATTCCCTGACTAAAATTAGTGTGTGGCTCATGATATGATATTAAAAATACATACACATACTGGGAAATGAATCAAAATGTATGTCTTTACATATTTATAACTCATCCCCTACTATTACTAATTAGGCAAAATTAGACTCTCCTATTTAACTTTAACAAAAACAAATGCTACCAATATCTTCAGGAGCTTATTTTACTCTCCTCATGCATGCACCACTTGTTAGGTTATAATGTGGCATCTTGCACAGTACCGTTACTGACCTATTTGGTGGTGTATATCATTTTTATGTATTAATTATTGCATTTAATGTGTTTAGATTTAGCTTGTTTTTCATTTCATGTATCATGCATACAGACAGTGGAGACAGTGCACATAGCCTACTTGCTTATAAGATATTCTTTACATGGACCTATAACATTTACTAAATCGTCGCCTTTTTTAAATGATGCTGTTGGAGTGAGTTTGGAATAGTGTCGGCAACGGAGCAGTGGGGAGACATTTTGCTTGTAGGCAGCGCTGTGCCTGTGTTGGAGAACTTTGATGGTTTGTACTCTCATTATATTGGCAGAACATGCACACGGGATTGGGGCAGAGGGCTGTGGCTGGCAGCGGTGTTGCATATATGGCGTAGCACACAGACACAAGACACGATTTCTGGAGTGCTCTATATAAAACACAATGTGCCAATGCTGACCCTGCCAAGTTGCCACCCTAGGCAATTGCCTATATTTCCTATAGCAGGAACTGCTACTGCTTATGTAGTACACATACTCAGGGAGTGTTCTGTCTAAATATAGTCTTTATGAGAACAAAGATAGCTACTATAACACGCTTCATTCCAATTCTGCCATCAATCCTGGTCTCTTACCTGGCGTTCCAGCTATGTAGATTAACCAACTGACTACTTCACATTCATTTACTTTCAGTAATCACTTTATCTTGGACAGGGTCGTGGTGGATCTGGAGCCTATACTGGGAACACTGAGCACAAATTGGGAATACAAACTGGAAGGGATGCGAGTCCATTGCTGGACACCATGTGTACACATTCATACATTCAAACATTCATACATACCTAGGGACAGTGTATGTTAGGAAAGCAGAAAACCCAGAGGAAACCCATACAGACAGTAATCTGAACTCAGGATCAAACTGAAGACCCTGACAGCTCCGGTTTGATCTATCAGGTTTATCCTGATAAATTCGTTGTAGATTCCACAACATTCATCGTGGTTTTGTAAAAACACATACATGTGCAACTAATGTACATGATCTTGAGAGACTGTTATTTGATAACTAATTTGTTGTTATGTAGTATAGGTGATTGCATGAATAAGGTAACTGTAAATTAGCAAACATCTGCTATTAACATGTATTTATATAGAATCTTAACCTTTGAAACATTTCATGTGTGCTGAGTCAGTTGTGGGCATACTTCTCAGGCAGCAGTAATGAATTTAATAGGGGAGCACCCTGGCTGCAGTAAGTGCAGCACCCCCAATAGGTACAATCAACCTATGTCATGGACTGGCCCTGAAGATGGCCACACCATACTGTACTGACTTCGGTGTCTTAAAAATGTAGTCATAATTTTGGTGGATTTTGGTGGACCTTAGCTTAAGATAGCTGTTTTGAACCTCAAAATTGCAAACAAAAACAAACCCTCCCTGCATTGTTCCCTCTAAAACAGATGCACGCCACATCCTAAGCTAGAACAACTCAAAACTAGTGCAAGAGGAGAAACTTTCAGAATTGGCAGGCACCATGAGTGACAGGGAAGTGAATTCGCCTCCTTGTCCTGATTTTTTGGATTTTGATGGTCCACATTAATTTTTTTCCTCCCGGAACCTGGGACATCAAAGAGGTTTTCTTCTGAGAAGCTGTCAAGAGAAGAGCTTAGAACACCAGATATCACAAAGTCTCTGACATTATTGTCCTAAATTCATTTAATTTCTCTACGCACACTGAAATATGTATTGTATTTTATTTTAGATTGACTGAGTGAGCAAGCATGGAAGAAGTGGGGCGATGCTAATATTTCAGTCATATGAAATGCCGCAACATTTGAGGTTTGTCAAACATACACACACACACACACAGAAAAACAAATATACATATATCACAAATAGCACAAATAACACCCAATACTAATCTCTCACTAATTGTTCTATCTTCATTTCATGTTTACTCTCCTCTGAAGGGTCTTCCCAGGATCCTAGCACAAGAAAATTGCCTCTTGAGATAGAGAAAAAGACAGAGTACAGTGATTGGGGGGGTTTAGAGCAACATCGAGACAGTAGTTGAGGCATGAGGCCTTTTGGGAGTCCAGTGACCATAATGCCATAATGGGCAGATGCAAGTCTTCTCCTATTTTCATATTCTCATTATGTTCTTAATTAATTCCCAACTCATTACGCTCTCACTGGCTAATTTGTACTCGCCGCCTGATTTGATTAAACCTGTCTCTATGCTAATGAGTGTGTTTTCTCTTCATTGTACTGTTAGCTCTAAGCAAACTGAAATCACTTCAAGTGGTTGTGTGTGTGCATGCGTGTGTCTGCGAGTGCGAGTATGTGAGAGAGAAAGCACATTAGCAAAAACACCGAGAAAATTGTGCCTCAATAGACTCTCTCTCGTACTGTCTCTATTTCTGTCTCTTTTTCTCTTTATGTCCCTCGTCTCCCTCCCGCTCACCCTTCCTGTGTCTGAAGATGCTGATTTGGAAAGTCTAATGCATGCAGTTCATCAGCAGAGGCTGAGATTTAACAGATGAATAAGCCCCTTTTTATGGCTAGAACACAGCAGAAAAATCCAATTAAAACTTTGTTTGATGCCACAGAAACCCGAGCGGGAAAAAAAAGATGATTTAAATGTAGGTCTTTCATTTTCATGATAATTTGGAGAAATGGGAATAAAAGAGAAGGACATTTTTAATATAGAAAAGAAGTCAGTCGATAGCATATTAGTAGCATGCAGAATTATCCCTTAATAATTGGATGATGAATAAATGTTTGAAAGCACTGAAGTGGGAGAAGTATTTGACATCTCTGCTAACGGCAAAGAATAAAAACACTTCACCGATTGCATGGAATTGATATGTGTGTATGTCAGCGGGATTTTTTCAGCAAGTTTCATTTGTCTTACACAGCAAAGTCAACACACACAACTTTAAATTATACAAACATACACACGCACACACACACACACATTTGGCTTACTATCCTCAGTAACCAAAAGGAAATCTTTTTTTAAATAAAAGCTGCAGTTTTTTTTAAGAAGAAACAAAAACAAAAGCAAAACAGTTTTCCTTGCCAGATATTCCTATCATTGTGGGGACATTTGGCTGGTACCCACAAGGAAAACTGCTTTTTTTTGGTTGCTGAGGTTAAGGTTAGGGTCAGATTTGGCCCCTACCAAAGTATAAACCCCCATCCCCCCACCCCCCCCCCCCAAACACACACACACTGATCTTAAGAGTAATGCTCCATTTTAATTGTTAATGTAGTTAAGGCTACATTGCCAGCATAAATATGTAATGAAATCCCTTAAGAAGTGAGCAGTGATGTTTAATTAATTGTTACTGGTTAAACAGAGTTTCTTTTAAATCTCCTCCAGTCGTCTCTCTCTGTTTTCACCGTGTGGTAATATTGATGTGCTGGGTGTTATGGAGACTTTGTTGTTAGGCATGGTTGTTTTAATCAGATGCCCCGATCTAGAGCAGCACACACAGAGTGCTCCCGGTGTAAAATAATGAGTGAAGGCTTTTACAAAAACTTCAAAGACTCCACATGGATCAGAGCTCATCAGATGAAATGTAAGCACTGTTTGCTCCAATGTAAGCTGTTCCAGACTGCTCTCATGTTTTAATCTCACATATATACATACATTATAATGTATGTATATATTATATATATATATATATATATATATATATATATATATATATATATATACACACACACACACACACACAGACACACACACGTTTAGACATGATATATATATATATATATATATATATATATATATATATATATATATATATATATCAGGAAGTGAGAGTGGGGATAAATGCAGTTGCAGTAGAGCGATGTTTATTAAATAAACAGTCCGACAAATCAGGCAAAAATCGATATCAAAAGCAGGCGATCCAAGGACGAACTAGGCAAAAGCAAACATGAGAATCAGCAATAGTTCAAAAACTGGAGTAAACAACCCAATGAAAACAGCTTGGTATGTTCAGATGCACAAAGACAAACTGAGCATATACTTCACAATTTCTGAATGAGAGTCTCTTGTAAACTGTGAATGTGAGCATGTGTAATTGGAAATAGGTGAGTGAGTTCAGAAGTCCAGTGATTGGGAGCAGGTTAGCGGTGGATTCTGGGATGCGTAGATGTAGTCCCGGTGTGTTCTAGGAATTGGAGTTTGTGACTGGCAGGGACCTGACAGAGCCCTCCCTCTGAAGGGCTCACTCCAGAAGCACCGAACTTGCGAGGCCTCTCTCTAGGCCATGGACCAGGGCCCTCAGGGTGTCTAGCATGGAACTCACTGCATTGACTGGGGTCAAAGATGTCCTGCTCTTCTGGGCCATACCCCTCCTACTCTATGAAGTATTCCAAGCGGCCATTTCTGCGGGTGGTTGGATGGATTTCACCAGGTAAGCAGGTTGGCCCTCTGTGTCTAGTGGAGCAGGAGGGTTAGCTGGTGGAACATTAGTGGATAGTGGCCCTTGGGTGACAGTTTTTAATTGTGATACATGAAGAATGGGTGCTATGTGGCGTTGTCGGGAAAGATCCAGTTTGTAAGTGACTGGGTTGATTTGTTTGAGCTCTGTGAATAGGCCAATGTACCTGTGGTTGAGTTTCCTGCAGGTTTGGGGTTGTCTGAAATCCAGTCATAGTCTCCTGGCCATATCTGTCAACATTGGGATTTGAAAATAAGGGAAATCCAAAGGTAGTCCATGCTAGTGCTGTCTCAGGTAGTCCTCGGTGGGTCCCATACTTGCTTGTTCCTACGGAACCAGTCATACACAGCCAGTGTGTCAGTGGGTTTGGAGATCCATGGGAACAGAGGAGGCTGGTACCCAAGTACAAATTGAAAAGGTGTCAGCTGGGTGGATGAATGCCGCAGAGAGTTCTGAGCTACTGTGTCTTGGTCCATGAAGTTGCAGCTCCAGAGTCAATTAACACTGAAGTACAGAAGGAGCATCTGAGTGCTGTACTGTATCTGGTAGTGCAAATGATAGTTGAGATATAGACTGAATAGGACTCACCCTGGTGGAACAAGTTGATTGATTAGAAACACCATATTGAAAGGCTAGGGCACCCTGTGGTGGAACCCTCTCTCAGGTGAACGCTCTAAGGCTGATTTCAAACTTTACATTTTTTCTCTAGGTGCCATGTCTCAGTTTGTGGTATCTGTGCTGATATTCTTTTGTGAAAACTGATAAATCACCGATAAAAAAATACATGAAGTGTTGTGGCCCAACTGAGAAGTGGATGTCCACCAACATCCACTGACGATGTGGTACAGCAACCAATGTGATGCTGGCATACATTATATATATGTATGTATGAATATGTGATCTCAGTGACTTTGACTTTGACTGAGGAGAATGGCCAGACATGTTTTGAGCTGACAGGAAGTCTACAGTAACTAAAATAACTACTTGTTACAACCATGGTTAGCAAAAAACCATCTCAGAAAAAACAACACATTGAAGCTTGAGGTGGATGAGCTACAACAGCAGAAGAAAACATTGGGTTCCACTCCTGTCAGCCAAGAACAGAAATCAGAAGGCATAGCGCCACCAAAACTGTACAGTTGAAGATTAGAATAAGAGCTAGATATTATTTAGGTGGTGGATCATTTCCACTGACACGAACATGCTAGTGCTGTCTCAGGTAGTGCAATGCTACTGAGGTTTTGTGTATCTTAATGGAAACTGTATTAGACACGCTTGACATGTTGTCCTACATTGTAGGTGTACAGTTAGAGACTAGGACTCTTATTTCATTGTGCTAATCATCTTCTAGCTCTTCATCTGAGACAGTTTCTGACCACAGTGCCATTGTTGGCTGAACTTTCTGCTTAGTGGACTCCTTCTCAACCCAGCAGTGATATTGAGGTGTGCAAGACCCCAGCACTACAACTGCACTTGATAATCCTGTACCAATGCCCCACAAGCCACGATGTCAGTGCCATCGCTGTATTGAGAATGAATCCATCACCCAAGTAACTGTGGGTCAGTGGTGGCCCTGTGGTGGTTGATTTTCACTGATGAAGGAGTTAGATGAAGGAGTGGGGGGGGGGGGGGGGTGAGACTCTTTCCAAGACCATCCAAAGGCTGTTTAAATGTTAAGGTTAAAGCCATGCCTGTCTCATTATTGATAGGACGACTTGTAGTGGTTTGATTCCTACAGCGAAAATTTGAAGGCTGAAACATCACTCTCAGCCTAGATAGCAAAAATACTCATCAGAAAGGTGAGACAGGAGCTCTGTATAGCTGTATAAAGATGTATAATATATATATGAAAGTGTATGTGTGGTGTGTGTGCTTGGGTATGACAGAGAGAGAGGGGTAGTGTGTGTATGCGTGTGTGTGTGTGTGTGTGTGTGTGTGTGGATGTGTTACTCAGAGCAGTGCAATCTGATGGAAGCTAATGCAGAATGACGCACTGGTTTTCCCCCGGGGAGATAACGGGCCATTACTACTGGGATGCTCTTAACCAGAGAGAGAGAGAGAGAGAGAGAGAGAGAGAGAGAGAGACAGAATGAGAGGTTGGGGGGGGGTGGAGGGTCGTGTGGCCAAATGAATAAATAAAATCCCTAACCAGCCTCCAGTGCTGGGCAGAGCATTTTAACAAGAGGGTCACTTCATTAAATATTGACCTCTTTTCTAAAAAATCCCTGCAGGAAAACAGAAAACCATTTTCTCTCTCTGTCTCTCTCTCTCTCTGTTTTTAGGGTGCAGGAGCCTTCTGTGACACTGCAATTGAGACTGCTTACAAGATTAACCATGTTGCTTATGCTAATTATTCAGACCAATAACCAACCAATAACACAATATTACAGCATTTCACCGACACAGAGCAAAACGATTCATATTTTTTTGCACACTTATTTTCTCTTTTACCCCATTTTAAAAATAAAAAACAAATATGTTAACATCAAATACATGTACACTGTTTACAGTAGATTTCAATTTGTAATGTTTGTCCTGAATTCTTTTAAACACTTAAAAGATGTATATAACAAACCTGTGTATGCTTGTAATGCTAATTGTGGGGAAACACACGGATCTGTGAAGCATAGCCAGTGAGTGTGTGATTTTGTTACAGTGGTGGAAATCACAACCTACCATCAACAAAGTTATTATGCATATAAATTATTTCAATTGGCTAAATTGCTCTTTTAATTAAATGTGTTCTGTGGGTGGAATGTTCAGATATGAAAAATCTCTATGTCTGCAGTAAATAGCTGTACACATTTAAATAATGTGCCTAATTGTTATATTCTGTTCATGAAATATAATTTGTACTGAGAGGTTCTGTGAATATTCTTTTACAGTTAAAAGAGTTCCTGGCTGCAAAAGCGTTTGAGAACCACTGTCCTAGCGCACAGGTTACATAGTGGTAATTGTTACCCATGTATGCACTCAAACTGAACCTGTTTTCAATAGTGCATGCTGGTTTACAGTATTAATAGCATTCAATAAACATAAATAAAAAATTAAAACTAATTTTTATAATTCAGTTGGACTTGTTGATTTTTCTCATCACTGTTATTATCATTCTAATGTTATTATCACCTCATAAATGCATAATTAAGCTGCAGCTTGTTTCTAAAACAATAACTCTTTCTTTGCATGAGTGTTATTCTCCAGTGATTGCTTGCTCTTCTGTTCTTTTGCTAACCCTCTCCTGTTTGTTTCTGCTCCAGTACATTTGGGAATGAAGACAGTGTGACCTTTATGAACTCTGTGAACTTTTATTCTCCATGTAGACTTTTATTCTATAGTGAGTGTGTGTGTGTGTGTGTGTGTGTGTGTGTGAGTGCTTTTTTAATATTTTGGTGGAGACCAAATGTCCCCACAAGGATAGGAATATCTGACAGTTTTTCACCTTGTGAGAACAATTTGTTGGTCCCTATGAGGAAAACTACAAATTTACAAAAATTGCAGATTTCATGAAAAAACAAAACAAACAAACCTACATGAGCTTAAGGATAGGGCTAGTGTTAGGTGTAGGTATAGCATTAATTAGTTGCATTTAATAATTATGTCAATAATTAGGTTTCTCAGTGATAAGACAAACCTGTCTGACTGACTGTGACTGACTGTGAGTCTATCCACAGTGTCGAGATAGCATGAAAAGACACACCGAAAACCTGTATGTGAAGTGTTACATGTGGTAGCTATCTATTTCAACAAGTTCAGGTCACATATCCAGGGAGCATCTACTGTATATTGCAGCACTTTTTTAAATAAATAAGTGTATGGGTTCTGAGTGAAATGATATAACCTCTTCGCCAAGTGCCAACAACCGAATTCCTCTGGTATTCACACTGCCTTTTTTCAGAATTGATTGCTAATGGTTCTTTGTTCAGTTATATGTGTCATTTAACGTTTATAATGTTCCTACCATCCTCTGCAGCATTGCGCACTGTTGACTCTGGCACTCTCCAGGATGTGGCCCCTTTAAGAGCTTTGAATTCGACTTTAAAGTGGGTCACAGTAAAAATATCTTCAACAATTATTCATGCACCCCCATCTCTTTCTCAGCCTCCTCTCTCTCCCTCTCTCACTCCCTCTCTGTCTCTCACTTTAATATCTGCATGCTGCTGCAGTGCTGGGAAGGAGAAAAGAAGGAGGGATGACTTTTTCCGTTGTCAGATACAGATCTGATGAAATGCTGGTGCAATAAACCACATCTATACCGCTGACTGTTAGAAGTCAATTGATGATTAACATTGATGTCTATCTAGTTCTTGCTAGCATCTGGCCAGTTGTGGTTTGATAGTGTTGTTAGACCTGCAAGCTTCAGGATGTGATGATGGGTGGTTAGTGACCAATGACATGCCTTGTTACTGAACCACTTAGGGCTACGGTGCCTACATGTTCTGCGTGTGCAGTTGTTAGGGACGTGCTAGCGAGTGGCTAAGCTTGCGATTAGCACCGGAGTGAAGAGAACAGCACTGCAGCATATGGGAGCCAATCTCCCAGAAACTTGACGTCTTCAAATTAGTCAGTGTGAGATCAAAGCAAGGCATGCCATGCTCACAGAGAAAAAGGCTTTGAACTGCCTCCTCTCTCCCCTCCCTTCTGTGTGTGTGTGTGAGTGTGTGCTTATGTGAGTGTCTGTGCTTATGTGTGAGAGAGAGAGAGAGAGAGAGAGAGAGGATGAGATAGGTTGGTGTGCTGGTATGGAAATGAAGAGCAAATCCCTTGAGTGTGATTCTGAGAGGTGAGAGAGTTTGCCTTTGATCACGTGTGTGTTTGTGTGTGTGCGCATGTGTGTGCGCTCATTCTTCCACTCTTACCCTCGTTTACATGCACAGACACTCCAAATAATAGAAAGGATGTGAAATGAATAACTGGGCAGTTTGAACCTGACGTGGGTATGGAGGAAGAATAAATCAAAGCAGACTGATACAACTGTAAAGCACACACATTGCATGTTGTATAGCGAGGAAGAAAAAAAACACAGAAACCAAGATATGTAGGGTCATATCAACCATTTCCAAACATCTGAACACCTCTCAGGCTTTCTGCACCAGTGATGTAAGACTAAATGTCAGAGATCTGCAGGCTCTCATGTTCCTGTTGTTCTGCTCTATTCTGTCTCAGTCTTGAATAAGGTGTGTTGGCAAGCTCAAGTGAGAACATGATATGAAAGAACCATACATTAATTTACCTTTAATAGTCTTCAGATAGTTCTACACAAAGGTGAAGACGGGGTGGTGGTGGTTGGGGGGTTTGAAGATTTCAGGTTTGAAATACTGAAACACCCTGAAATATGACAGTTCCAAATGGTTCTTAATGATTAAAAAAAAAAGATGAACAAGATGAAAAAGATGAACGAGTCAAGACAATGAACCAGCAAGATATACCTACAGTCATCCATGCAAAATGGATGAGTGCATCAGTTAGTAATTTTACATGGTGATTATATGGATATTACAGCACAGCACTGTAGAATGCTTGATCGGTCAGAAGGTGTTAACAGTAGTTCTGGCTGCAAGATAAGTAACAGTCTATGTTAATGTGCTCATTCTAATTGATTCTATAGTAACAACTTATAAACAACAAGGACTTATATGGTGAATGATCCACATCATCTGAATTAAAAAATGTGCAAACAAGTGCAATGATTGATATGGTGAAGTACTCTGTGAGGAGACATTTATTTAGCATTTTTGGAAGGAGTCTCCCGTGTCAGATCTTTGTAACAATCAGAGATAATATTTTCTTTTATGTTTTCCACCTTGGGAAGATCTTTAGGATGGAGGAGTTTGTGGTTTTTCTATAACATGACAAGATACACAAACTTCAAACAAGAGAAAAAAGGCTGGTGAGGGAACAGCTGTTTCTAGCTGTTATAATGTAAGTGATAACAGGAACTAACTTGTTTTGTGAATGTTGCACAACATTAAATGTAACTATAAATGGATTAAAAAAAAGTATAATTGCTGGGGTATAAGAGGAATAAAACACTTCTGGATATGCTGTTATTGGAAAATAATCAACATCGGGTGATAAAGGCCCTCCACTTCTGCATCACACCACCCTGTCATTGATTATTTTCCTATAACAGCACACTCTGTCATGTTTTACTCCTTACATATTTTCTAACCCCTCTGAAATTAATTACTGGCTACACCACTGGTTCAGTCTGACATCAAAAATAGTTCCTCCCCAATAACAAGAAGACAAAGACCCCCAAAATGGTTCTATGTGGAGTGTGTTCAGTGAATCACTCAGGTAAAATTGCTTATCCTATCTAGTTGCTTGCCCATCTAATTCAGCTATATTGATACAAACTGTGTGAACCCACAAGGCAAGAGCTGAGTTGTGATCCCGTACAGATGAGCAGTAATGACCATTTTTGCTGTACAGACACAGTCTTTTTTTTGCTGGTTCAAAATGTCTGGTATGCCAGAGATACCATAAAGCTAGGCAAATAACTGTGGAAGCAATTATTTTTTTTAGAGAGTTTATTGCTGTCAGTCAAAATCCATCTCGCATTAAACGTCACCTCTCCCACTGTCGCTCTCTCTCACTCACGCTTTCTCTCTCTCACACACACACACACACACACACACACACACACACACACACACACACACTATCTCTCTTGTTCTCGTACATGGAACAGATGGAGATAATCTCAGTCGCCTTTACCTTCTCTTCTGCTCTACATTTTATCTCCTTCAAAATTACACTCCCCTCTGGACAGTGGGTCACGTGTAGGACCTCATCTGACCTGATAAGTGTTTACAACATGGTTGACAAGGCAGTTGCATACAGAAGCATAATGCACTGTAGATTATATTGTCAATTATCAAGGACCATCAGGACAACTGCATCAAGGACCACCTGGCATTATGTACAGACACGTACTTACAATGCTGTGGTTCATGGTGTTTTGTTGAAACGGGTGCTGCTGCTCCCTTGTGGCCTTCGATGGCATTCTAGGGCGTTAAGTGGCATGTCACCTTGGAGCTGACTGCCCCACGGTTGCTGTGGCAACAGGGAGCCGCTAATCAGTGGCACGGTGTGCGTGCCATTACACTAGCCAGCCATGCTTTGTTTTCAGATGTTTATGCTATTTCTCTCCCAACAGTCACTGGGTTAAAATAGTTCTTTTTTTCCTTCTCAAACAATGTATTTAAAGATGTCTCAGTTTTTCCATTTTCCTAATTGCCTCCTTCACTCAGGGTGAGTGTCAGGGTCTTTGTATTTAACTATAGATTAATGGTCACCTAGCAACAACCAAATAAAACCGAGAGCATGCTGTTGTAACCTCTGCTCTCTCTCTCTCTCTCTCTCTCTCTCTCCCCCGTGTGTGCTCTGTAGAGATGGAGTGAATACGGTAAGAAGATTAGAGGCTGCCATTGCACTGTGTTGCATAGAAAGGGACGATACACACCCTCTCACATTTGCTAGAGGTACGGAAGTTTAGGAACAGCAGGGGAATGTGAACTTCAAATTGTTCCCATTCGTAACAGCTATGTGATAATCCTCTTCGGAGAATGCTTTTCTCATTTCATCTTTTATGATACACATTACCTTTAACCTCAGCCTCTCTCTACTCACACTCGACATAAATCACATAAATGCACCCCAATTTAAATATACCCACACCCCGACTGCTGACAATGACCAGTTTTTGATATGGAAAATGGTTTGAGGACACAGAACAAATGGTGTGAAATGAGCCATTTTGATCACAATGCTTGTGGAGCACCATAATTTCATGGTGTGTTATAGGAGGCAGAAGCAGGGAAAGTGTGGGATGGGTGGATGTCTGGCCCGAGGGTCACCGAGTCTGACAGCACAAAATAAATGCTTGTGCTCCAAAGCCTCTATCCATTGATCACACACACACATGCCTCTGCTGCTAAGTGGTAGAAATAAGAAAATGTAAAGGACTCAGCAACAACAGTCTCTCTCCTTTTCATCTGTCCATTTTGTGTCTAACCTGTCATGAATACAAGTCCACATTTTCTGCATGTGTTCACCAAAGGTGTTGCATCTTTCCTGACCCCATTCTCACATCAGTGATCTGAACACAGAGAAAAACGATAAATACTTTATATGGTTAAAGTTTGTGGTAGGGTAGCTTCACTGATTATTGCATAAGCCTGAAACACCTGTAATAGATTTTGTAGCAAACCTGTACACAAAGTAGTAAAACATTACGGTATAACTGGGTTGAAAATGTTCTCAAAGAGACTAGCTTTCATCAATGATCTGTTAATTATATACAATCCACAGAATACAATCCACACTGAGCTGAGCTATTGAAGGAAAAAGGATCTTTCTCAAAACACCAACAGTGGTTTTCTGGACCCACAATTTGAACCCACACCCGTTCATTCAGTAACTCAGAGCTACTAAAACCTTAGCAATTAGACAAATCACTTGTCTGAAATATGAAGAAATGTGAAGTGATAACTTCCTAAGTTCTATAATGGACACTACATATGACATGGTCTTATACACCATCTGTAGTACACTGTATGTAAGGTATATGCCTATATGTCAAACAGGAAGACATTTCTGAATGTAGAGAAAAGCTGTTTGGTACCCATACTTACTATACCTGCTATACTGGAGAATGAAGAAAGGCCCTACGCAGTCTTTAATGCATAAATACCTAGATGTCAATGATAAATTCAATGAATTAAGTAGTTTAGGATTAGTATAGCAGCATGCAGTTAATTTCATTCAGCACATTCATTTGAACATTAAAGACATAGGAAAGTGCTGCTCTATGTGGTTGTGCATTTGCTATTCTTCCTGACATATAGTTGTGTTGTTATACAATGGCGCCTCCTGGTGCATGGAACACGCAAACATGGCATTCACACAGTCTGCAAAACAGGTCCAAGCCGGGTCCAGCTTCACATAGGTTATATAGATTTCCTCTCTAGCTATGCCAGAGATATCCAAATGTGATCTCAGATCGGCAACACAATACAGCATACAAAAAGGGTGGACTGGAAATAAAATCAGCTGGGAACTTGTTTCAAACATTTGTAACATAAATGAAATTTCATCGAATACGCTATATGGCCAAAAGTATGTAGACAGCCGACCATCACAGCCATGTGTAAGCCTTCCCCAAAATTTGGAAGCACACGATTGTATAGAATGTCTTTGTATGCCCTAACATTACAATTTCCTTTCATTTGAACTAATGAGACCAAACGTCTCCAGGTTACGTATGTAACCATGGTTCCCCGAAGGGAACGAGACGCTGCGTCTAAACGCTATGGGAACGCCTTCAGCGTGACCGCGCTCTGAATTACATGTCTAATTAGTCTAATTAATGGCGAGACGTCACGGGCGGGGTGACGGAATAACCCGGAAGCATAAAAGCCCGAGCGGCATGCGCCGCGCTAGCTTTCAAGAAATGAGGCAAGCGCAGCAGGGATGCCGGAAGTGTGGCACTGAGACGCAGTGTCTCGTTCCCTTCGGGGAACCATGGTTACATACGTAACCTGGAGACGTTCCCCTTCAGGAACTCGAGCTGCGTCGAAACGCTATGGGAACAAGTATGCCCACGCCGCCAGACTTACAAATCCCTGCCTAGTGTGGGAAAGGCACAGCTAAGGCAAAAGGACAGAAGAGCCAGGAGTGGCTCGCATATCCAGGCCATAGAACCTGGTAAAAGTGAGGGGCGTGGACCAACCCGCCGCGTCGCAGATGTCCTGCATGGACGCACCTGCCAAGAAGGCCTTGGAGGCCGCCACACCTCGGGTCGAATGAGCCTTGACCCCCAGGGGCGAGGGGAGACCAGAGGACTTGTAGGCCAGGGACGTGGCTTCCACGATCCACCGGCTGAGGGTCTGCTTAGTAGCAGGACGACCCCTCTTAGGGGGACCAAAGCATACAAACAATTGGTCCTTCCTCCACAGGGCAGTTCTGTGGACGTACGCGTCCAGTGCTCGCACTGGACACGTACAGTTGAGCTTCCGTTGGTCGGGCTCCCGAAAGGGAGGAGGGCAGAAGGCCTGCAGCACGACTGGCCGTGGTGCCGAGGAGGGGACTTTCGGTACGTACCCCGCTCGGGGGTACAAGAACGCTTTGGCCAAACCGGGCACAAAGTCTAAATAGGAAGGGGCCACCGAGAGGGCCTGAAGATCCCCCACTCTCCTCAGAGAGGAAATAGCCAAAAGAAAGGCAGTTTTTAACGTCAAGAGACGGCCACGGCCAGGTTCCACGGAGGGACCCGAGATCGCACTGGAGGCCTCAGCCTCAGCGCACCGCGGAGGAAACGTGTAACCAGGGGGTGCCTGCCCACTGACTGGCCACCAAGAGGGGCGTGGTAGGCCGCAATGGCCGCCACGTACACCTTCAGGGTGGAATGGGTCAGCCCCGCGAAGAGCCGGGCCTGCAAGAACTCCAGCACTGTACCAACCGGGCAGTGAACAGGATCGAGCTGGCGGTCTCCGCACCAGGAAGTGAAAAGTTTCCACTTCAAGGCATACAGTTTCCTCGTTGAGGGAGCTCTGGACTGGAGGATGGTCTCAACAACCTCGGCTGAGAGACCGGAAGCTCTGAGTTGTGCCCCCTCAGAGGCCACACCCAAAGCTTCCACAACTCCGGGCGGAGGTGAAGAATGTCGCCCCCTGCCTGTGAGAGGAGGTCCCTCCTGACGGGAATCTCCCATGGAGAGCCGTCGAGAAGGGAAATCAGGTCCGAGAACCACGCTCGGCCCGGCCAGAACGGGGCTACTAGCAACAGGCGGACCCCGTCCCAGCGCACTCTCTCCAGAACTCCCGGGAGCAGAGCGACCGGAGGAAAGGCGTACAGATGCAGCCTCGGCCAAGCCTGTGCCATAGCATCCAGTCCCAGGGGAGCTGGATGAGTCAGAGAGAACCAAAGGGGGCAGTGCGACGTCTCCTGCGTCGCAAACAGGTCAACCTGAGCTCGACCAAACACCTGCCATATCTGCTCCACCACCTCGGGGTGGAGTCTCCATTCCCCGGGGATCGGCCCCTGCCTCGACAGGGTGTCTGCTCCCGTATTGAGACGGCCAGGGATATAAGCTGCTCTCAGCGAGAGGAGCTTTCCCTGGGACCACACAAGGATCTGGAGCGCCAGCCTGTAAAGGGGGCGCGAACGCAGACCTCCCTGGTGGTTGATGTAATAGGCCACTGCCATGTTGTCGGTGCGCACCAACACGTGACGACCTCTTAGGTCCGGGAGAAAATGTTTTAGTGCTAGAAGCACGGCCAGCATCTCCAGGCAGTTGATGTGCCAAGTGAGACGGCGGCCACTCCACAGACCACGGGCTGAGCGGCCACTCATGACCGCTCCCCAACCAGTGAGGGGCGCGTCCGTCGCTAGCATTACGCGGCGACCAGGAGCTCCCAGCACCGGGCCCTGAGACAAGAAGCCAGGCTTCCTCCACATGTATAGAGCCCACAGGCACCGCCTCGTGACTCTGATCATCCGAAGCGGATTTCCCCTCAGGGAGAACCCCCTGGTCTTGAGCCACCACTGTAAAGGCCTCATATATAACAGGCCAAAGGGTATTACGATGGACGCTGCTGCCATCAACCCCAGCAGTTTCTGGAACTGCTTGACAGTGAGTGACCGGCCTTCCCTCAGTCTCGCGACTGCCGTGCGGATCGACTCTATCCGAGCGGGAGACAAACGCGCCTGCATCGTGGTCGAATCCCACACCACGCCCAGGTAAGTGGTTCTCTGAACCGGAAAAAGCACACTTTTCCCGGCGTTTAGCCTTAACCCCAGTTTCTTCACGTGGGTGAGAACGGCATCTCGATGCCGAACCGCCAACTGCTCCGATCGAGCTAATATCAACCAATCGTCGATATAGTTCAGTATGCGGAGTCGCATAGGAGCCAGAGCAGCATCCACACACTTCGTGAAGGTGCGGACCTGATCTGAGGCACGTCCTGAGTGACCGTGAGCATCCTGAACTTCAGTCGAGCGACTGAGAGGTTCAACTGCCGCAAGTCCAAGATAGGACGCAGCCCCCCATCCTTCTTGGGAACAATGAAGTAGCAGCTGTAAAAGCCAGACTCTCTGTCGTGAGGAGGGACCACCTCGATGGCCTCCTTCCTCAGGAGAGTGCACACTTCCTTTTCCATCACCAGAGCCTGCACGGGGCCCACCAAGGTGGGAAGAACCCCGGAGAAACGAGGCGGAGGAAAGCCGAACTGGATTTGGTAGGCTCTCTCTATGGTATGCAGGACCCACTGAGACACATTCGGCAGAAGTTTCCACGCTGCCAGAAAGCTCACTAAGGGGATCAGCCTCTCGAGACTGACCTCTGGCATGACAGAAGCGGCTAGCTTGGCGCCCTGGAGCGGCGAACTGACAGGGAACGCCCGGGCTAGCTGCTCAGCAGGCCTCCAAGGAGGCCGTGAGCCTCCCAGACCCGCTACGTTGCCGGGCGGGAGCTGGGAGAAGCGCTCGCCGGAGACCGCTGCGCCCTGAAGCACCGTAGGTGGCAGGGTTGGCAGACCGGCCTCCCGAGGGCACTGTCAGCCAAAGGTGCCTCTCCGCCGCCACCAGGACTGCCATAGACCGGCCGATAGCACGGACGGTCTCCTTGGTGGCGCGGAGGGAAAGGTCGGCGGCCCGCCTGAGCTCCTCCAGGTGCTCAGACGGCATCTCCCCCTCATCCAGCTCTTTGAGCAGGTCGGCCTTGTACGCCTGTAAGACGCCCATAGTGTGCAGACACGCACCGGCCTGACCCGCTGCCGCATACGCTTTGCCCACGAGCGCCGAGGTGGTACGCTTAGTGGGCAGCACCGGAGGCTTCAGGGACGATGCCGCGTCAGGGGACAGATAGCATGCTAGCGTCTGTTCAACCCTGGGCATCGTCCTATAACCAGCCACGTCAAGCCCCGCCACGTTAGCATAACGAGAGGAGGCGGGAGTCAATAGACGGGCGGAAAAGGGCCTGTCCTACGACCTCGACACCTCGGTGTGCTCATCGAGCTTCGACCTCGCCGGCGAAACCCAAGTCTCAGCGGGCCAGTCGATACTCAACTTAGTGACGGCCCGCGAAACCACCTCCAGCAGCTCCTCATATTGGGGAGACTGCGGCTCAGGATCGGCGCCCTCCACGTCAACCTCCTCGGAGGAAGACAGGTGGAGCGCCGGGCCCGCTCCCCGGGGGAAGAAACCACAGAGCGTGCTTCCAAACCCAGGGAGCGGACGGTAGATCTGGAGGGTGAGGAAGGAGAAAAGGGCTCGCCCGTCTCCATTCCCTCCGCCAGATCTAGCTGCGAGCCCCACGAATGCAGACGGCCGGCACCACGAGGCTCGCGAGTGAAGGCTCCCTCCTCGAAGAGAGCCTTCCGTGCTCCGCTCCCAAACAGACAACGCAAAGGCTGTGTGTATCACCGCCCGTGATATAACGCGGGCAGGGAGGGACACACAGCCTAAAATGCTGTCCGCTAATCTCGCCCTTCCGGTGTTTCGTTTTGTCTATGGCCTTAGACATGCCGCCAACAACACAAAATAAACAAACAATATGACAGACAATATGACATAGAGCGCTTGCTGAATGACAGAAGCTAGCGTGGCGCATGCCGCTCGGGCTTTTATGCTTCCGGGTCGTTCCATCACCCCGCCTGTGACGTCTCACCATTAATTAGACTGATTACATATGTAATTCAGAGCGCGGTCACGCTGAAGGCGTTCCCATAGCGGTTCAAAGCAGCTCGAGTTCCTGAAGGGGAACCTGTTCCAGCACAAAGCGAGGTCAATTAAGACAGTTTGCCAGGGTTGGGGTTGAAGAAGTGGCGTGCACAGATCCCTGACCTCAATGAATTAGAATGCTGACTGCACCCCAGGCCTCCTCACTCAACATCAGTGCCCAACCTCACTAATGCTCTTGTGGCTGAATGGGCACAAATGCCACAGCGACACTCCAAAATCTAGTGGAAATCCATCCCAGAACAAATAAGAGGTTATTGTAAAAGCAAAGGGAGACTAAATCTGGAATGGGATGTTCAACAAGCACATATGGGTGTGTTGGTCAAGTGTCCACATACTTTTGGCCATATAGTGTACAACACTATTGCTGGACCTACAAAGATTTTCTCTATGATTTGCCTTGTTTTACATATCACCTGCTTTCACATTCATTTGTTCATCTTCAGTGATTGCTTTATCTAGGTCAGGATTGTGCTGGAGTCTATCCTTGGAACACTGAGCATGAGGCAGGAATGCAGCCTGGATAGGATGCCATTGCAGGACACCATGTACACGCATTGACACACTCAGTCACACCTAAGGGCAGTTTAGCATAGCCAATCCACCTAATGGTATGTTTCTGGGAGGTGGGAGGAAACCAGAGAACCCAGAGGAATCCTATGTGGACCTGAGTATATCAAGTGAAACTCCACACAGTATCCTGAGCTCAAAACCCTGCTTTTACATAATGGACAGACACCAAATCAACATGCTAAAGGTCAAGCAAACTATTCAGTGTATATTTTTTGAATTCTTCAATAATTTCTTTAATAAAGCATTGATGGGATTGATTGTTAGGCAGTTTTTCTGCTGCTTTGTCTGATTCTGAAGACTTCTGATTCTGAAGAAATTCTGAAGCATTCACTTCAGAAGCAATTGTTTGGGGCATTAATATAGAGTAGGTACATACTGTCTGCAATAGGTATGCCACAGAGTGAAGCCATAAAGGTGAAGTTTTACAAGCATAGCTTAGCTTGGTTAAGCTTGGTTGTTTACTTTTGTATCAAAGGACCATCACACCAGGACTAATTCCGCTAGCTAGTAATCTCTCACCAGCTCACATTTCCCTGTAAGAAGATTACTACCTTTCCTCAGTATAAAACATTGAAAGCTGTGGGATACTAATGGGATACTGTGGGATACTACTGTATATTTCTGAACACTTCACTGCATCTGCTAGCAAATGTGTTGGTGCCACAGAGGATAATAAACAAACAATAAACAAATAATTTCCCATTGTATATCTCACTATCACATGGAAGGATCTTTGTGGTTGAAAATGATTGTGCCATTTATTGTGCCATACGGCATCACTTTAAAGAAGCGTTGTTATGATTGTAGCTGGTGGGTTAAAATATGCAGTACAGTATTACACAGGATTGGGAAACACTGACTTGATGCTTGTTTGTTTGTTCGTCTGTAATAAAATCTGAAGCAAAGTGATTTTATTTTAAGCAAACCTTTGATATAAGAAGTATATTACTAACAAGAGTCACATGCCACTTTTCCCTAAAATTTCATTAAAATGCAGCAATGAAATGTGTCTGTATTATTCATCACTCTTTGTGAAATTAAATATGTTACCAATATCAAATGATTAAATATTTCACTACAATATCGCACTGTTGTTTTTCTTTTTTTCATTTAACACAAACTGTTTTCGGTGGACAGGGCAGCCTGCATGAAAATCTTCTCTGAAGCCCCTGAAACAGCGCCAGTAGGAATCCAGTGAAGCACAGCTTCTACAGGCTTCTATGGCAGATTCATCTGTACTGTGTTTTAATGGGTGGAGGAGTAACACTCATTGGACAACAAGCTTTTAATACATAATTTTGTGTCTGCTTCGCTTCACCACTTCACTGGGGGTTAAAAGGTGGTGGCTTTGCATAGAAAAACACATCTCAACGTTTACTGTGTTTATTGTCTTCACTTGTCCCACCTGGCTTCTCCATATGATGATTGGGAGATCTCTCAAAGGAACTGAACCTCTCAACCAACTGCCAATCATTGAAATGATAATGAACAAAAGTGACATCACAAACATACATATTGGCAGCAATGGTGGAAAGAGTACTGAAAAAGCATACTCAAGTAAAAGTACTATTACTTCCCAAAAAATGTAGTGCGAGTAGAGTAAAAGTACCTGTCCTAAATACTACTCAAAGTACAAGTAAAAAGTAGCCCTTTTAAAAGTACTCAAGAGTAATGAGTAGTGAGTATTATGCTGTGAATGTTATTCCACATTATACCCTGCAAATTAAAAGTGTAGCTTACAGTGTCATTCTCTTTTATGGATGTTTCTCAGTTTAAAAAAAAAAAAAAATTGAATTTGCTGTTCAGTTTTAAAATGAGCTGATTCTCAAAATTTGTACTGTCCAGACTTGCTCGTTTAGGTGTAAACAGCTGCCCAGCACAGCTAAAAAGGCACTCACATGCTGCAGAGGCAGGCAAGGGTGTGTTCAGTTTGAGGCTTAGCTTTTTCACCAAAGGAAATGAGTGAAGCAGGCCCATCTCTTCTGAGGCACAAGCCAAGTACCCATCCAATTCAGATGCAGTTGGGGATGGAACAGTCTTAATGGAAGAAAAGAAGTCATCCTCATCAGAGGCATCACATTGTGATTCGTTTTGCTGGGTGCCCTTAATGACATCAAGATAATGCAGGATGTAATCCATACCTACCATACACACAAACATTAATAATAATTGTGCATAATGCCGATAGACAAACTATGGCATGTTTACTAGTGTGTTATGGACCAACTTTTGCGGTTGTCATGGATAGTTTAGAAATTAAATAAAACCGTTCACTTGCTGCATAAGCCCTGCTGCATTTATTACCCTATAACCCCTCAATACCCTTTTCTAACACTGTTCCACAGTCTGACTGTGCTACAGCAGGCAAGTAAATAAATATTGAACCAATAGCTTAACTCCACACAAAACCATACACAGTAGAGGAACAGTTACAAGTGGGATAAGCAAAATGTACCCATGACTCCTGACATCAAAAAACAAAATGCTGCATGTTCTCACTCTAACAGAAATTGGCATAATATCCATTTCATCAAATAATCTGTATTCATGTACAAATTAGGAACATCTTACCTGCTTTTATGATGTGGGCCTTGTTTTGAATTTTGGAAGAAGAATTGCAGCACTGATGAGTTCCGGATCTTCCATAAACTCCCCAAAGCGCTTTTGTAGACGCTGCTGCAGAGCATGAATAAGGGGAAGACATACCTTGACTGAAGCCTCCATCTATTTGATCTTGGAATCAAGAAGGTAGATGGTGGGAAGCAGCCACCCCATCTGAGTGTTTGTTTCAGATTGAAGGATGTTCAAGTACTCCAATTAGAACAATGTCAGATTGAGCAAACAGACTTACATGTTCATTTTGAATGCTGCACATACATTCCGAAGGGATGCTTCTCCCTGCTCCTTTAGGATCCGCATTGTACACCGAATTCCATCTTGTGTGGTTGGGCTGAATGAACTGCAGCTTACATTCTTCTTGGACGATCTGCCATTGATGGCAGACCGGCTGGTTTTATCGTATAATGCCTGGCATTTCGCAAACGTTGAACAGGTAAGCTTCTTATATACCTCACTGCTGTCCTCTGCCTTGGAAGCATCCACAGTAGCCACCAAATTAAGAAGATAACACGTGCAACGCTGATACTTGGGTAGATGATACTCCAACCCACTGTTAGTATTTAAAATAGAACAGGTGTCCTGAACCTCAACTCCTTCTGCATCTTCCTCACTCTCCAGTGTCACTGCCTCAGCAGAGTCAGCACCAATCAACTCTTGCTGACTCTGCTCACCATACACCTTAAATGCTTTAATGATCCACTATCAGTTGTTGTTCTGACTATTTTTCCTGAGATGCCATATTCCGAGTGGATGTCATCCAGGGTCCCTGCAAGCAAATCAAACGTATGTGATCCTTTCAAGCGTCTAAAGGCAATTGAAGCAGACCTTCTTTCCAGTGTAGATTCATCGATCCAGTGTGCGGTTACACCGATGTAACTCCGTTGTCGAGCTGTCCAACAATCAGTAGTGGTACCTATAGAGCTGACTTTTACCATTTCAGCAAATGATGTTTTTTTTTTTCACCTTTGCGGCTGCTTCCTCGATTCTCAACTTCACAGTTGGTCTGGACATAACTGTACAGCTACGTTGCATTGTATGGATTAGATTTTTGAATGTTGGAAGTTCAACTATGGTTAATGGCTGAAGGCTTTCACAGACAAACTCAACTACAAGCCTGTCAATTGTGGACTGAGTAACTTGCCTGCATGACATGGAGTAGTCTTTAATCTTCATCTGTTTCACAGCTAAATCACACCTCTGTTCTTCTGAGTTTTTTCTTTTCAAGACACATTCATTGTACTACTTTAATTTCGATGGATGTTTTCTCTGGAAAAAAAAAAAAAAAAAAAAAGAATACACTTCAAAACTGAGTAACTCACATTTGTAACCACTGATAAAAACTTTTGCTCGCATCATTTAAAAAACAAACAAACATGATTTAACTATAAAACTATAAAAGTTACTTGCTATTCATGGACTACAATTTTAAATCGCCATGTGAACACATTACATTATACAATATATGCACCGATAATAAGCCGACAGAAAGCAGGTTAATGTGTTTATATGCTGAGTGAAACCTCTGTAAGAGGCAAAAACACAGCTGTGACGATAGGTTAACGATAGGTGCACTTTGAACCCTGGCTAACAAGCTAAGGGTGTCCAGCAGTTTTTGTGCTATTTTTTGGCTGCCAAATGTTCGGTACATCCCTAATTCACATTAGCTACGTTTACATGGACACTAATAATCCGATCGTAATTGGACTAGAAGCACAATCAGATCTAAAAAGTCACATGTAAACACGTCAATCGGAATGAATTGGCCAAAACCGATTAGAATTTCATTCGGGTCGTAAGGGGTGGTTTAAACCTTTTCTAATCCGATGGAGAGGACATGTAAACACTTCATCGGGTTGAAAATTAAACCAGATAGTTCTGCGCATGTGCAATGACGTACAAACACGTAATGACGTATGACGCACGGCTGTGCAGAGTGTCATAAATGACTGTCGTGTCATCCTACAATTCTCCTTCCACTCCTCGTCTGTGAAGTGGTGCAAGACGACGTCGCCCCACCAGTCCTTGCGTCGGACCCTCATCCACAGGCGCCTTGCTCTGGGCTCGGGAAGGGGCATTTTAATTGCTTGATAAATACATGCAGTACCGCACAAAACATCACGCGCTCGTCGTCTTCTAATTAGCAGCTGAAATAGGCAAATGTTAAGTCTGCTTTTTAAAACGAAAAAAGAAGCAATGGCGAGAGAGTGGCTGCTAGTATCTGCATGTTGGAACGGCTGGAAACGTGTAATCGTGCACTTTGCGCATGTCAGAAGATTCTGTCATGTAAACGCGCATATCAACCTGATTACTTTATTCAGCATTCTTGTAAACACTGCGATCGGATTAATCAATCTGATTGATTTCATTCCGATTGAAACAAAAAGTGTCCATGTAAATGTAGCTATTGGCTCATAAAACCTCTACATGAATACACTTTCCCAGAAAAATTGCGTATTTACGCCCCCCGCTCTATATTGGTTGTGACTTTTATTATACCATTTAACATATTTAAGATATGATACTTAGCAGATATTCAAAACTTACCTCGATGTGTTTTTTTTTTAAATTAGAGGAAGAATTCTTGAATGCCGATATTTCAACTGGTCTAGGCAGGCGAAGTTGACATAACATAATGACACAATTACCCTTCTTCGTCTTCACTGCAAAAAGCTGCTTCAGGTGTGGCCAAGGATGCTGAAGTGCTGTATTTGCATGTTGAAGCATCCACCACACTTCCTCCCTCCTCCATGATTAAACTAAATTGGCGCCAGGTGTCTTGAAGTCTGTGTGACGCAAGTTTTCTATGCGCGATTTGATTCGACGGGAATGACGGGACCGATTGTTCTCCTTAGCCAATCAGCGGTGACAGGAAAAAAATAAACCTATAAAGTAGGGACGGCAGATTGAGGGAAAGTAGCGCAGTAAAAGTACCGATACAGCACTAAAAATGTACTCAAGTAAAAGTACACTGTTTTTAAACTACTTAATAAAGTACAATTCCTGAGAATAACTACTCAATTACAGTAACGAGAGTATTTGTAATTCGTTACTTTACACCACTGGTCACTACCTTCTTCAGAGAAATTCAGCTAGGTAGTTAGCAGCTTAGCTGCAATTTAGCGCAACATGACAGACGCTATGAATTTTGTTGACCTGACTTTGAAAATACCTTTTGATGCTCTTATGTATGAATTAAACAGGAGGCCAGACCACGGATGAAAGATAAAACAGATAAAAAAGAATACACACAGGTATATACACCGATTAGCCATTAAATTAAAACCACTGACAGGTGAAATGAATAACATTGATTATCTTGTTACAATGTCAACTGTCAAGGGGTGGGATATATTAGGTAACAAGTGAACAGTCAGTTCTTGAGGTTGATATGTTGGAAGCAGGAAAAATAGGCAAGTGTAATGATCTAAGCAACTTTGACGAGGGCCAAATTGTGATGGCTAGGCAACTTGGTCAGAGCATCTCCAAAACGGAAGGTCTTGTGGGGTGTTCCCAGTATGCAGTGGTTAGCACCTACCAAAAGTGTTCCAAAGAAGGACAACCAGTGAACTGGCAACAGGGTCACATGTGCCCAAGGCTCACTGAAGGCACGTGGGGAGCAAAGGCTAGCTCATCTGGTCAGAGACCACAGAAGAGCTACTGTAGCACAAATTGCTGAAAAAGTTAATGCTGGCTATGATATGGAAAGAAGGCAAGCCGATCTCTGAGAAATGTTCTGCTGGGAAACTTGGGTCTTGGCATTCATGTGGATGTTAGGTTGACATGTACCACCTACCTAAACATTGTTACAGACCAAGTATTCCCCTTCATGGCAATGGTATTCCCTAATGGCAGTGGCCTCTTTCAGCAGAATAATGCATCCAATAGAGCATCTGTGGGATGTGCTGGACAAACAAGTCCAATCCATGGAGACCCCACCTCGCACCATACAGGACTTAAAGGATCCACTGCTAAAGTCTTGGTGCCAAATACCACAGCAGAGGTCTTGTGGAGTCCATGCTTCGTTGGGTCAGATCTGTTTTGGCTGCACAAAGGGGACCTACACAATATTAGGTAGGTGGTTTTAATGTTATGACTGATTGGTGTAGATACAGTACCAAAAAACACTAGCCACCACTGATTGCAATAAATTTCTATGTACCACTGAATGCATGGCCACAGTCCCCAAAACATGGAGCCCTGACAGCCCCTTACTGCAAACCAACACATTCCAAAAAAAAAACCCACATACATTACTAGATTACACATCCGTTATAAGTATTTGTGTAGCCTCAGGCATACACAGAAGGCAAACTTACCTCAGGCGACTGGCTTCCTTCTTGCTTTTCAAACTCATCCACCAAGTCCAGGTCTTTAACAAGCTTCTACTCAACAGCCAGCAGTGACAACATGTTGAGTCTTCTTTCAGTTCATTTTAGAGTTAGAGAAAATGAATGTTCTCTGACTTCTCTTTCCTTCTTGGGTTTTCTTTTCATCAACGCACTTAGCATGGATTTTATAGTTATCCGTGTATTTGTCATCTACTTATCTAGCTCCAGTTAAAGGTTCAATAGTTTTATTTAATAAAATATTTTTTCATTTCTTGCTTTTCCAAATAACCAGGAAAATATCTATAACATGATAACAAAAAAAAAAAGGTTTAAGCCATGGCCACAGCACAAGTGTATCATGTGGCTGAGAAAACCCATTTGGAAAACTGCATTACATATTTACATGGGCCTCCTGTTAGTCATTTTATAGATATTCCCCAATTTTCCTTTACTCCACATCCATCACCTCACAATGTTTCTGGATGAGAGTATTCTGTACGCATCTTAGCTGATGCTTTTCACCAGTGTTTTCTTTCTTTCTGATGTTCCCCCTGCATTTGTAGGCTTGATATTTGTCTTCTATTTTATTGTTTTTGGTTGTTATTCGAATTTGTCTGCTGGTTGCTCATAGTGGGGGAGCTCCAGACTCATCTCAGAGAAATCACACTTAAGCAGCAGATTTCCTCAGGCCTTGATCCATCATGTGTGACGTGTCGATCTACCTGCTGTGGACTGAGTGTAGCATCTGATCACTTTCAGCGTGCCTGTTACTTTTTGTTGAGTTTTTTTCAAAATACATTGTAAAGTGATCTTGGGTGTGAGAAAGGCACTATATAATTTAATCATCATCATCATCATCATAATATTATTATTATTATTATTATTATTATTATAAAGAAAAATATGGCAGCGAGAGAAAATATGGCAGCCAGTTAATTCTTGAGCAAAAAATAAAAAATACATGGTGCTTTGAAAACACTTAACAACAAGAAACACAGTAAATCCAGAATAAATACTGGCAGCTCTTTTCCAAGATGAAGTAATTTGTTACTGCTGAAGGAGATGAGCTGGATACAGAATTAGTGATGTTGCTCCTGGACAGGTATGTTAACGTAATCTGTATAAAGCATTGACCTGTTTGAATGGTGGCTTCACATAACAAATCAAGTAGATATGTTTTAACTTAGAGAGCCGGGTAAGGCAATGCTTTGGATGAACTACCTTGAAATGTATGTAATGTTAGATATAACATGTATCTATGCTAATGATGCTATGATAACAATGGTAACAGCAGCTGAAAACTCTCTGAGACCTAATTACAAAGAAAAACTGGACAGTGAAGGCACTGGACTTTTCATAAATCAGCATGAGCCAAATTCCATGCATTTATAGTGTAATTTATACAATAATTCGATATCTTGCTAAGGGGAGATGCTTATCTAAGAGCTAGGTTTCTGAAAGCCAATCACAGTCATCCTGTATAGAAACTAGCCACACTATTCACTGTTGTTATGAACTTGTGAAATAGTTTTTTTTTTTTTGTAAGAGAACTGTAGATGTCAACTCAATGTAAAAAAAAAAAACTATTGCCATGTTGTTTTTATTTCTTTGGGTCTCCTATTAAGCATAATGTTAACTAGGTATTTGTCTAATTGTAAGATAATTAAATTTGTAAGATAATAAAATTGTAAGATATATTTTTATCTTATTGTAAGACTTATCTTACCCTTATCTTCCCCAACAAGCGTTAGGTACATTTATCATCCAGATCTAAATAACGAAGTAAGGCAATGCCCTTAATAAATAAACAGCCTAGCGCTTCATTTGAAAGTGATGCCATGTCAATGCTAATGCTAACTCTAGTTGAAATCTACTCTGTAGGCCATGATAGAATCTGGGGGAGGAGTGTCATGAACATGGGCAAGAAATGGGCAGGCTCAATGGGTTAAAAAAATCATGCAAATGTTGAACCTACCTCCTTAGCCGTTAGACCTAATGCTGACAAATTTTTACTAATCTTGACTAATGCATCTTTAAAACAGTTAGGACCTAACTGACTGCTCATTGGATACAAATTCAGACCCCCACACACCAGTAACATTTCTGAGTTTATTTTAAATGCTGTGACTTTACATTCATTGGCTCGTGTTCTATGTACTATGTTGTATGTGACAGAATAATGGCCTATTCATTCATGTCAAATCTATGCTCACTGAAGTCCCCCTAGTGGCCAGGGTCCTTTGGCATGTGCCCAGTAGGCCTAGTCTGAAATCAATCCCTGACTGAATGTCAACCCTGTAACTGAACACAGAAATCGCACTTACTGAACCTACTGAAATTTGTGTTGAGTATTAAACACATGTGCATCATACCTCACATTTATTGTGATAGTCACCTTCTCTAAACAGAATTCATTTATTGTATGATGCATTGATAATTAAATTCAGTTTTATTTGCATAGTGTTTTAATCACAGACATTGTCATTGTCATTGTTAAAACAGAAATCTTTACAAGAATCCCATGTAGATCTAAATCTTTAAAGAGCAAGCCAGAGGCAACAGTGACAAGGAAACACTTCTTGAGATGCCATGAGGAAGAAACCTTGAGAGGAACCCGACTCAAAGGGAAATCCATCATCTCGTGGGTGACACTGGATAGTGGGGATATAAATTATTACTCTGCTACTATGCTGTACAGCTGTATGTTATAAAGTCAAACAGAACTAAATGTGTTGAAAGGATGTACAATATGAGTATATTGTGAATGAGTGCCCTGGGATGAGCACAGGACAGTCTTTATGACTACTGAAGCAGTTCTTAGGTACAAGTCTACAGGTATCCAGTATCCAGGTGAGATTATCCACTAAAGCAAGGATGTGACTTGGGCTTCCACAACAGCAGAAAGTGAGTCGTGAGTGCAGAAGCTCTAAACAGAAGTAGAGCATCAGGATAAACGGATAGTCATTAGTCAGGATGCAGACTGGGTTATAAAAAGACTCTTTTTTTTTAGATACAAAGCAGCCCATAAATCCAGCATGTAACTCAATCATGCTTCCTCAGGTTTAGCAGATATTTTCCACAAGGGGGAGATCTTCCTCTACTAGCGTTCATGTGTGTGTAAGTGGCTGAAGGGGAACTGCTTGGCCAGGTTTGTGATTTCCCCCATCATTGGCCTGCGTTTAACACTTAAATGTATTGGTACTGCTCAACCGTTTGTACACACACTACAATAGCATGTAGATAGCAGACAGTGGTTTAAGAGGAAGCTAGAGGACAGAAATTGCTGAGGAAAATGAAAATGACCCAGATCTGTCCCAGTATACTAGCCTTTAAGGTATCTCAAAATTCCTGCTGGCACTTCTGTGCATACTGTCAGGATCATTTCTCCAATTACAGATACAAAAATCTATGAACATAGACATCCTGCAGATTCTTTCACTTGCATTAGAAACAACATTGTAGTTAAGATCAGAACAGCTTCTCTTAAAAAAGGATAGGATTCAATTATCTCATCCACACTCAACAAACAAAAAAAGATTATATCTAGAACCTTTAAGGGTTCTTTGGTTGTCCCTCTGGGGGAACCCCTGAATGTTTTCCTACAATAATGGATTCCAGGTATAACCCTGTTAGGAAGCTAGGAACTCTTAACTAATTAAAGAATCTTTAAAGAAACATTTTTGGGATATTTTTTTTTCTAAATGTGTAAGAATATTCGATTAAGGCACCACAGTATTCTGCCTGGACTCATGTTGGCCTACTTCTAGACCATGGACCAAAAAAGACCAAAAAAGTATTATGTTATAGTTATGGCTTGTATTCACGCCTCTCAAGCTAATTTAGGTTCACAGCAAGAGGGATGAATACTTTTGGGTGAATATTTTTATGCTTTTTATTTGTAAATAATTTTGCAATATATTGATTTTTCTCTGACTTCAGTATTATATGCTATTTTTTGGAGACTCATGACAATAATCCCAATTAATTCCATTTCACTTCCAGGTTGTAACACTACAAAATGTGGAAAAATTCAAAGGGAGTGAATACTTATTCAATCCACTGTATTAGAGTGGTATACTCATAGAAAAAGGGGTTGTTCAAGGGTAAATTGGATAATTATGCATTTATCCAATGTGCATAATTGGACATTGTGCATGAATTCTAAATGGATCCCTTTTAGGTTCTAACATTAAATATAAAACATCAAATTACCTATCGACCTGAAGCAACAAAAATACAAGCCATGTCTGAATTGGTTCCCTAGTCACCATAAAATGTATTTTTTGGCTTGTGGGCATTTTGTAGTGTTCTCTATATTTTCAGTGGACAAATTAGCGTGAATTCTGTTGTGTTAATTTATTACAGCAACAACAACAATAACTGAATTTGCCTTCTCACAGCTCCAATGGTTGAAAAATGCTGTTAATGTGCCCTGTAGGGTGTCCCTACAGTAGATAAAATGTGAAAAAGTGCCCTGTAGGGTGCCCTTACAGAGAAGAAAACGTGATGAAGTGCTCTAATTGCTGCCCTTCAAATTAAAAAACAACATGATGAAATGCCCTCTAGGGTGCCACTACACATGAGAAAATCTGAAGTGTCCTTCCAGTGGAGTTCCAGGGTGCCCTTTCAGTGGAGAATATGTGATGCAGTACCCTATAGGGTTCCCATAGGTGAGAGGAAACATGATGAAGTGCCTTCTAGTGTGCTCTTCCAGTGAAAAAAACAAGGTGCAGTGCCCTATAGGGTTTCCTACAGTTGCTCTCTAGGTGCTTCTTATACATGCGAGAAAACGTGCCCTCTAGGGTACGTCTATACCCCTGCCCCTCAGCCTGTGTCCACCCCTGGCCCTGAAATTGTGCAGTGCAAGGTGAATAGGGAACTATTCAGACATGGCTATAGACTGTTGTAATGTGACTCAGTGACCACATGGCGGGAGCAGCAGCATGTTTTCGGATCCTATCAGACTGCACAGTTCGCTGCTTGTCCCAGTGGCCTACTTATACTCTGTATGAGTAACTGTTTAGTTACCCTGAAATGTTTAGATCTGTTTTAAATCTGTCTCTGACATGATGTTCAGTGTTCATTGCCTCAGCCCTGTGTAGGCTGCTCTGTCCGTTTCTGAGCAGAAATAACAACTACTGAGTTATAGTCCAGGTAAACACTGTTAAGGTGATTCAACCATCAGTTGACATTTATACAGAATATTTTTGCTTTCCTGAGCACTGACCAATTTTTGTACCTTCCTCATCTCAGCTACAGTGAAAAATCTAACACAAAATGCAATCAAATTTCAGATATAAGTTAGTATGACCTGCACTGGAATGATAATGTCCTGTTTGTTGTGGTTGTTGTTGTTGTTGTTGTTGTTGTTGTTGATGATGTTTTCTTCCTTTTGTTTTAACTTAGGTTGTGTAAGACATTGTCCTGGATCTGCTTTAAAAACTTTATGGTTTGAAATAAAAGAATTGCCAGACATGACCTCTAATTCATGAATTCATGAAAACAGAATGACCTGCATCAACCCGCATGGTGAAATCGTAAAGGTGTAGTAGGGGATCAAATGACTAATTAAGACTTGTGTATTATTATTATTATTATTATTATTAATAATATTATTATATGCAAATATTATTCAAGAGTGTGCACTTTAATAGTCAAGGGCAAAGTCTAGAATTAGACTAGCTTAGCTAGGCCTGGATGCTTTTCAGAGGTCAAAGGAAATCACCGCTTTCTAAAGGTCATAAAATCATGATGGCACTATATTGTTGTATGATCAAATAAGTGATTAACCTTTTTTTTTTTTTTAACATAAACATATCAAATAGCCTATGTCTAATAATGTTGATAAATGTCAGAAATATCAGTCTCTGAAGTTCATAGCAGACACTTTTATGCCATTATTTCGTCCTGTCCAGCTATTATGATTTTTGCCGTTACAATGAAGACACAGCAGGTTTCTAATCCTCTTAATTAAAACGCCTCGCTGATTGGACAGAACGGTAATCCCGCGGGGCCTCGCGCTCTTACTAACGCTCTTGTAGGACGGAGCGCGCGCCACACTGTGCCCAGGGCGAGGGCAGAACGCAGCGCGCGCAGCAGCGAGGACACGCGCACAAGTTCGCACGAGGTGTCTAAAGTGCGCGTATCGTAACTGTGTGCGTTTTAGCACATCACACGCTTGTGTAAGGTGACCAGATCAGGCGCGCAAGTGAAGAAGCGGGTTGGAGCAAGGTTGGCTCACATTACAACTTTCACATTTCTGGGGAAGGCTGTGAGGACTTTCAGGGAGCAAGAAGACAGCGCGAGAAAGCGCACAGCAAATTAAGACTAGGAGCGCAGCGGATAAGGCTTCACTTCCCGATTTGATCTTTTTATTTTTTTATTTTTGTAATTCGTTTCTTTTTCATAATGAATGCTCGAGAGGAGAATCTGCTGAAATCGATCAGCAGCGACACGCTGCTGGACCTGACGCAGCGTTACGGCCAAGCGGCGCTGGGCTTCGGCGCGGGTCACGGCGCATCGAGTCCTGCCCGCTACCCGCTCGCGTCCTCCGCTGCTGCAGACTTCCTCACGGCGCAGACGGCCAAATCCGGCGAGAGCGGCGGCGAGCACACGAGCGACGACGACGACGGCTTCGATGTGGACGCTCGGAAACAGAGCCCGGCCTTTGGAGAGGACCCCAAGCACCCGGCCGCCAAGAAGCCCAAGGAGCAGCGCTCTCTGCGCCTGAGCATCAACGCGCGCGAGCGCCGGCGCATGCACGACCTGAACGATGCGCTCGATGGCCTGCGCGCCGTCATCCCGTATGCACACAGCCCGTCCGTGCGCAAACTGTCCAAAATCGCCACGCTGCTCCTCGCCAAGAACTACATCCTCATGCAGGCGCAGGCTCTGGAGGAGATGCGCCGGCTCGTGGCGTACCTTAACCAGGGCCAAACGCTCACGTCGGCTGTACCGAGCGCACTGGCCCCGTTCGGACAGAGCACCGCCACCGTGTACCCGTTCTCAGGCACGGCGCTAGCCGCCTGCGTGGAGAAGTGCTCGTACTCGGCGGCGCCTTCGAGTCTCTTCAAGCACTGCAGCGATAAGCCTTGATTTACACACTCATACACACACACGCACACACACACTCACTCCTGCGCGCTTACTCGAACTTTACCCGCAGCTGGTCTCAATATACACAATTGAAATGTTTTGTTGTTGGGAAGAGAACTTTAGTCTAATACATAATTCTTCGACATGTTTAAATAACTACTATAATATTTCATCCAGGTAATGTAAAATATGTGTATGAAGGGTCACAGTATATTTTGGAACAGGCTTTTTAAATTCCTCCCATTCAGCTGCTTTTCTCCTCTGTCCTCTTAATTAAGCGAAAATGTTTGAACACTATGTAATGCATTGCATTGGAGTGCATGTTCAGTGATCCTGTGGACAACTAGGTCATTCTTCAATCATTGCCATTGCAAACCTCACAAGTTTCCCCTAGTCATTTAGTTTATTATTGGTAAACTATGCAACGTGCCACAACGAGAAAGCAAATAGCCCGATGTATCCTGTCTGTTCAGTCAGACAGTCAGACATCATGGGCCAAGCATAGCCTAAAGTGTCTCACCCTCTCTTCTGTCAGTGCTTTGTGGAGAAAACGCTGTGTACCGCATTTTCAATCTGTTGGCCTATGATGGTGATTTTGGATATGTTCATGAACATATTCACTTGATTGTATTGTACGACTGTGAAGATCTCCTTGATGATGCCTGAACTGGCAAAGCGTTTGGTCTTGTTGCTACATGAGTTTCATATATTGTTTATACGTCTTTATAATTAAAACATCTATGAGAAGTGATGACTGATGACGCTTTATTGCTCCTCCAATTATTCTCACTTCATTACGGACATATATGGGTGATTATTTATATTAAAAAAATGAATGTGACAGTTTTGTTTTTATTTTACAAAAAGTAAAGATGCCATCGTGGACCTGATGTCGCAGTGGTAAGCTCTACAAACTACTGATTTATTTTTTTTAACCTTATAATAATAATAATACTAATAATAATAATAATAATAATAATGCCAGTGATTTGATAAACTGATTAGTGTAAAATATTTAGTTTAGATTATCATTATTATTATTATTATTATTATTATTATTATTATTATTATTATTATTATTGTCGTTGTTGTTATTGTTGCTATTATTATTATTATTATTATTATTATTATTATTATTTACAGTAATTCGCGAGTATTTTTCCTTAGATAGCTCTCCTGTGTTTTAGGCATTTTTAAATGACTCCTATTTCATGCAGTGTAAGTGAGCATGAGTAGGTATGATATGAATTTATTAAATGCGGCTGGTCTTTGCTCTGGGGCGCCTCATCAGATGCGCGTGGCCGCGGGTATTTTTCAAAAGCGCCCGAAACTCTTTTTGTTAACGCCATTACAGAGCCTGTCTTTTCTAGATGCAATGGATAGAGGCCGGATTACTGCTGCACTGACAATATTTCATATTTCAAGGACCACTCGGACACTGAGGCCTAGGCTGTACCCTGAACCGGCTGAGCCTCGGCGAAAACTTCTGCACTTCTGCAGCTTGTTGCAGCTTGTGCTTGTTTACCTCCATTAAATCATGACCAGTGTGCTACTGACCTGCTGCCACAGTGCAATGGCATGAACCTAAATGCATGTATATGCATTTTACATTCAGCTTTACCACACAGTAGATGCATATCATTTAAGTTTCTATTACTTTTTTTTTTTTTAATTCAACATATCCACTGTATCTCTGCAAGCAGCCTATTATAGAACCAGTTAGGACTTCAGATTTCAGTAAAATACTCACTAATAAAATAATATGTTGCTTCTAGAACAAAGCACAAGAAAAAGGAAGCCCCTTTACATAAAGTCAGCACTTTTAATGAGACTACAAGTCTACCAAGCTGAAGTCCTGTTGCGTTAACTGAGTACTTTTACTCCCACATCACCTAAAAGTACCAAACCCGTGCCATGTCTGATTATAGCACTGTCTTCAATTACAAGTGTATGATAATAAATATTGCTGGGATTTTCATTTTAGTTTTGATTATCCATCCAGATTTAGCCTAACTGTTTCCAGTGAGGTCGTCTGTCCTGTAGCTTGGACATGGAACAATTTTACCTACATTAATCACTTACAGGTACAGTAATCTGCATAGGCTTTTGAGACCATTTTTAACATTTTTGTGTTATTTTACATGTAAAAGAAAATCTTATAGATGCAATCCTCTAGGAGGTTTTTTTTTTTTTTTTTTTCAAAATTTTCTTCATATGTGTAGCATGAATGACATCAGTGACAGAAACAAGTCAAACAGATACAGTCAGATTCCAGAGCAAATGTCAGCTTTGTTTGGTGCCATAAATAAAGCACTTTAGACTAAATGCAGTAACAAATATTTCAAGAACTGTTTGCATGACTTTCACAGTCTTTTTGCCATACACTCTCAGAAATAAAGGTACCAAACTGTACCTTTCCTTGTCGTAGGAGTGGTAAGGGGACATGTTTTGTAACTTTAGTATGTATCTTTTACCTGGGAAGGTGCACATGGTGTACTTTTAATTAACTTTTAGGGTAAAGTTTTAAGGGCACATCAGTGGTCCTTAAAGTCCAATTATGTGCATTAATTGATTTTTAAAGGTACCCTATATTTCCTGCCAACCAGCAAACATATTACAAACTTTTTTCAGGGGAAAATAGACACAATTTGTCCACTGACCTCAAATTTGGCTACTTTATGAGGCAAACCACATTTAGTGTCAAGATTTTGCTTCTTCATTAATGAAACTAAGATATGAACTGCACGTTGACATCATTTTACACTCGTTTGGGTAAGTAATACCATTTCAACCTTCCATACGATTAGATAATATATATTTCAAAGTACCACAATGTGACTTTAGATAATTAAATGCATAAATCAAGCCATGTGATACTGGCTCAAAATGGCCACTGTGATATGTTTCATGTTTCATATGGTTATAGGGCCTGAAAACACACAAGCAATACTATTTGAGTTTACTTAGCATTTCAGATGCGAGTGTGTGTTAATTTTTTTTTTTCAGATCATTCCTGCAAATGATACCTAAGTTATTTTATCACACACACACACACACACACACACACACACACACACACACACACACACACACAAAAGCCAGCATACAGACTTGAAGAGCAGTAGCCGTTCATCTGCTTTGTGTTCTTTATATATGTTCTTTATGTATTCTGTCATCCCTCATGTCTCAGGTCATTAATGCTTCTTATTCCACAGGACTAATTTCATTACCGTAGCTGGAAGCCTCTGTTGTGTGTTTTGTTGCTCTTCACAGGCGACTGATGGAGAGAGAGAGAAGCATATGCCCTTAAGTGCTGAACTCTGCCGACTGTTTCTGACAGTGCTGCTGAGAGTCATTAAGCTCTTGCAGCTCAGTACTGGTGCTTGTTATATGTGCAATTGTTTACTACAGGGCTCAGGAGGGCAAACAGGACTAGAGAATGGTTGGAAAGATGGGGGGCAGGTTGCTGAAACAGAGTTCAGGGTGCGTTCGTTCTCACTTTGGAAAGCATATGAGCTCCAAGGCACATCATTTGAAGCACTAGCGGGCTGGTTATGTGTAGGTGTGTGTGTCTATGTGTATATGTTTCCGTTAACATTTTGTTTAACATTTCTCTACATCCTAAGCATTAACTGATTAAATTTGTAGTACAAAGTGTTGAGCAGCTATTTCGTGTATAATCAAACTCTGACCTGTCTAATACCTAAAGCCTATAAATTCAGTGGAATTAAGTAAGACGGTGTTGGTACTTACCATCATTTTACCTGCTATGAATACCCAGCACTTCAGAGCTTGTAGAAAAGAGTGTACTCTTTACACTCTTAATAACTAAAACTTAGGAAACTGTAAAATAACACTTTCTGTGTGGTGGGTGCATAAGTGCTAGAGTCTATATATCTATTTGCAAGGACAATAACTTCGCCTTACTCTCACCAAAGCCTTCTTTGTCCACTGTTAGAAGTCTGAAGGGACTCTCTAGATTGGAAGGAATGGCCATTTGTAATACACATGTTTCACTGTAATTTTTTGAAACTGAAGTCACTGATCTCACACAATTACTTTTGGAAACAAGAACAAGTCTTACAATTTACAATTAAAAGAAGAATTAAGCAAGCAAGCTGGATCCCTTTTATTTAGCATTTATGGTTTGCATAGTCTAATATAGTATACAATAGGTTAACTACTTTTACTGAGCTTGTGCCCTCTCCTGTTCTTGGAATGGAACCTGATGTGGTCTTCTACCCATACATCTCAAGGTTCAGCATGCTGTGTGTTCTGAGATGCTTTTCTGCTCACCACGGTTGTAAAGAGTAATTAGTTGTGTTACTGCAGCCTTCCTGTCAACTCAAACATCAACTCTCTCATCAAGGCAATTCTGACTCTCACTGAATGTTTGTTTGTTTGTTTGTTGTTATTTTTACACCATTCTGTGGAAATTCTGTAGACTGATGTGCATAAATATCCCAGGAGATCAGCAGTTTCTTAAATTCTTAAAGCCCATCTGGCACCAACAACTATCAGAGTCAGTGAGATCACATTTTTCCCCCATTTTCCACAATTTTTTTCCCATTCTGATATTTGCATTAACTTTTTTCTATATTTGCATGATTTTATGCAAGGCACTGCATGGACAATGATTGTATGAATGTACAGGTGTTCCTATTAAAGTGGCTTGTGAAAACTTTGAACTTTTACCAGAGAGCTCACCTATTTTCAGCAGGTGTTTTTTTCTCCCCTTATAGTCATTTACTATTGCAAAAGGCAAGTGATATGTTCTGAACTTGAACATGACCTACATTTATAGATAAACCCTTTGGCTGTCAAGGTCTTTTTTTTTATTCAGAGTAACAAGAGCACAAAATATAACAGATGTAATGTTCATTAGTTGGTGCTTTTAATAAAAACAATTTAGTTTGGAACAAACCAAAACAAAAAATAGTTGCCATGGTCAGTCAGCCTTCCAGGTAGCCTCAGTAGGCTCTGCACTATATGTTTCCCAGTGACCACTGACTGACAAGAAACATCCACAGACTCTGGAGGTCCATTTTCACATTCTGTGTGGGCTGGGCACACACTAAACACTTCCTCATGTGAGTAATAGCTTGTTGTGCATGTTTTATCTGGCTGGTTTTATCTAGAGAGAGTCCCTGCTTAACTATGGTTGAAGGGTGCGCACACCCTCTAATGTCCCTGTATGTGAATAAAGAGGGAACCCCCTCCGGTGGATCTGTGACATCATGGCTGCCTCTTCCCCATGGCCCCGTTTGTCTCATGCAATGAGAGGCAAAGTCAGTTGGTTCCTAGCAGCCATGTGATTCAGTCAGACGTGAGAGAGTGTGTGGCAACATGGAGGAATAGAGATTCGTTACTCTAATCAGACATGGATTGTAGAATGCTCACAAATAGTATACATGACCACAAATTGCCACAAGGCATCTGACACCACATTTAAACCCCCTACCACCACCATCTGAAAGGAAACACTAAGCCATGGAGAGAACAGAACAGAAATGAAGAAATATTATATTAACTCTTCTGTTCCTTTTTATAGCAGTGCTACTCCATTTACATGTAAGAAATTAAGCTGCTACATATATATTATTTTATACATAGTTATACAAAATAGGCAATGCAGAGAGAAAAAGAGAGTGAAAAAATAAAAGAGAGTGCAGGAAAGCACAATGGCTGTCTCGTTTTGACTCTCTATGTGAGATGACACGCCCAGCGTCCAGTCTAGCGTCACAGCCTAATCTCTGTAATGGCCTTCAGACTCCAAACTGGTGGGCAACTTTAGAAAGATGACAGGAGAATAGGGACACAGAAACAAGGTGCACACCAGTTCAGACCCATTTCCCTCCCCCGCCACATCAGTGTTCACATTTCTTAACACACACACACACAAACAGACTTCCACTTGTTCTTGTGTTCATATACAAACAGACATATGCACACACTGAAATTGTGTAGACAGACACAATGAGAGACAAACTCCTAGCACACTCCTAGCACCCAGTGATTCACTCCTCTGCTGTATGAGGCCCTCTCTGCCTGAACCGTGTTTCGTGAAGCAGCTGAGGGGAAACCCTGTTTTGTAGAGAGCAGTGGGGGATAGTTAGTGTCATTAATTAATGCCAAAAGTGATGTAATTGGCCATCCATAATCCTTGATGCACAGAGGATTCTGACAGGCAGAGGTGTGCACCACTGCAATGCCTGAGAAACTCACCAGATTATGCTCTGTGTGTGTGTGTCTGTGTGTGTGTGTGCACTGCAAAAAATGTCATCTTAACAAGGGAAAATATCTTAAATATAGTCACATTTATGTAGTATTTCCTATTATATGATTACAATAAACCTACTATAAGATTGTTAAACCTATATCTAGACATATTTTACTCATTTCAAGCTTGGAATCATTTTATTCTATTGACAGATCATTTTTCTAAATTTAAATATTTATTTCTAGAAAGAAGCAAAATTATCTACTAATACAATATGAACATTTGAAGCTTGACAATGAGGAACAGCATTGAAAAACAGGCTGAATAATCTTATATTCAATTTCTAGTAATCTCATGATAACATGTATTAGATAAATTTACCCATATTCAAGATATTTTCACTTGATAACATAATTTTTGCATTTTACATTTTTATATCTTGGTGGGGACCAAATTTCCCCAAAACTCAAAACTGCAGCTTTTATGCATTACAAAAAAAATTAAAGAGCCAAAATGTTAGATTCAGGTGTAGGATCAGATTAATTATTTGCATTAATAATTATGTTGGTGGAGATACCTCATAAGGATAGTAAGACAAACATAATAAATGTAATAAGCCTAAATGCAGAGGTCAGAATTATTATTCTGCAGTATTTTGCAAACCATTCTTTCTGAAAAGATCCAAAGACCTAATATCTAGGATAACATTTTTTTTTAACCTATCTGCACTGGCAGAGAAATACAAACAGAGTTTGTGTTGTTTTTAAACTTGTTGCTCTGGGTTAGTCTTCCTCTGCCTAATGAATGAATATGGACACACACTGCTGTATGTTTACTGCACAGCATTCAGCCATGGAGCGGCAAGGTGGGAGTGGGCGGGGCCGGAGGATTATGAGTGGGCGGGGCCGACAGCCGGTCAGTGGGTGGAGTCTGTCTTGTGCGTGATGAAAGGGAGGATTAATGGCTCACGGCGCGGGGGCGAGACTCACGCGCTCCTAATTAAAAGTGAGCGAGCCAGCGGCCGGCTAAGGATCAGTGGCTTTTAATGAGGGCCTTGTAGGCTGATTTGGGCGTAATTTTCTGCTTAATAAGCCCGGTTTAAAAAGTCATTTTGGAGGGACGGTTCTCTTTTAAGCCCACTCATTATCAACAAGAGCGTCTCACTTAAGTGCTTTAGAAAATGCTGGATTTAATTAATATAGGGATGGCACGTGGCTTAGCTGACAGGATGGACTAGAGAGAGAGAGAGAGAGAGAGACTGGGGGAGGGGGTATGGGTGGGTGCTGAATTTTCAAGGGCACTGGTTTCATTAAGCTACTTCATTACGATCTGAATAACTCTTTGTGTCATTCGGATGTCCTCCCTGTGCAGTACAGGCTGACTGGTGATGTACTGGTGATGTACAGTCACTGTAGCATTTCTGACATGAGAGTAGAGCAGTGAATGGTCACCCACACTAACTTGACTTAATGACTCCCTCCCCTTTTAAGGATCCATACAAAATGACTAATCTCCCTGACAACACACTAATCTATGTCACTGGGAGAGTAAAGACAGCAGCAGGTCATTATATTATAGAAAACTGGAGCACTGATCGTTTGTGAACTATGCCACTTCTTGTCTTTTGCAGTAAACACAATAAGAATGGTCCAGTTCACGTTGTGGAAAAAAAAGTCTGTTAAGATAAACCTCAAGTCTCATTGTAGGCTTTTAGAGTCTGTTTTGAAAATGTGAATCACTGCTAGATATTTGTGCTTTTACAATTCAGGAGTTTGGCTAGAAGGGTTGAGAGGAGAAGATGATGGAAGAAGGGAGTTCTCGAGGCGCGAGGTTTATCTGAGCTTGATCCGGGGCTCTTCGGCCATCTCCTCAGCAGTGGATGGTGCTAAAGACTCTTAAAGCTTCTTTATCCCATTGAGATAATCAGTTTATGGCCGATTCCACTTGTCAATATCTCCATGAGATGAAAATGCTCTGCTTCAAGGACTAACAGTTAGAAACCTGGCACTCACCAGAGTTTTAATGCCTGTGGTTTGCCGTTATAAAGCCATTTCTTTGGCTTTTCTTACTTTGGATTCCATCGTTTTATATCTGGGATGAACATAATATAGTTTATTTGACATAATACTACCTACATGGATCTTAGGTCAATATTGTTCATCATAGATGTTAGGTAACTTTCAGAAATGAGTCCTGAAAATGGTTAAAAATATTCAATAACTGAGAGAAAGTATATTATCTCTGTGCGATTACGGGATTGGAAATCAGATTATATCCAAATTAATCTTACTTATCTGCAGGAGGAATTAATGGATGATTACCTTCCTGACTTTCTTCAGTTAGTCAGCAAGATTGTTGTGTTTTTATTGTCATATTTAATTTGAAAAATAACTTTAAGAAAAAAATAAGGCTATGAAGGGGTTATACAATAGAGAACAGTGTTTGTCTACTGAGACCTATTAAGTCACCAAAACACAACTCCTACAATCTGTGCAAGACGAGAGCACACATATTTAATCAGATGGAGAGAAAGTGAGAGGACGTGGTGTTATTTTCATCTCTCACTCTGAAGCACGTTCATTTTTAATGGAACGAAATTAAATGGCCTGGAATCCACTTACACAAATTCCAGCATGATTTCATTTTCCACTGAATCCCCTCATGTCCACTGAGACTATCAGGTGGTATCAACCTCTTTTTTTTTTTAAAGGATTAACAGGAATAAATGGGATATTACTACAAGAGATAATGCTTTTGAAATATTGTGATAATGAAAATGGATTTGATTAATGTAATTTTAGACTCAGTAGTTTCTCCTGGATATGGATTTTACATGGTTTAAGCATGTTACAACATTACATTGACATTCACATGTCATGAGAGAGAAAGAGAGAGAATGACTCTTCAGGTCATGTTGTATAAGCCTTTCTTGGGTAACTACAGTGTATTATAGGGTATAAAATTCAACAAATGGATTATGTTTGGTTTGAATTTTGTTTGAATTCATACAAATTCATTCATTAAAAAAAATAATGTTACCCTAACACTAACTTTGTAACTTTTAATATTAGTCATGCTTCTTACAGATTTCTTTGAAAAGTATTCAATATTAATAAAAACTCAACTGCAAGATAGTTGTGGGCAGGGTTCGTTATTAGTTTTCTGTAATATCCCTTCAGGGAAACATATGATGGGTGCTGATGGGTGTTTTATTCTGAATAATGACCTAACTGGTACCCTTTATCCCTATGCACGTTTTAAACATACTGTACATACACTGCTATTTTTCCTGGAAGACTTGGACTATATTAATACTGTTCATGGGAATTTGCTGTTGATCTGTTTCTTGTCCAAAAAAAAAAAAAAGAGCCAATAATATTTTCACCTTTCTAAAGGCTTCAAGAAGTTTAAGGCACACCTGCATTTAGACAACATAATGATGACTGTTCGGGTTTATGTGATTAGAGTTGCTGTTATGACCACCTTCTCAACCCTGTGCCTCTTCCAGGTTGATGTGACAGCCTCCTCGTCCATCATGCAGAGCAGGGCTGGTCCATCGAGGGGGTTGGTGAGGTGCCATTCTCCTTCTTAATTACACTGGCAGCATAATGGTGGAGATGACTTTCAGAGAGATAGAGTAGGGCAGGTGACAGAGAAGGAGACACACTGATTTTGTGTGTGTGTGTGTGTGTGTGTGTGTAAGAAACAACGTTGCTGTTCTTACAGTAAACCACAGTTGTATGCCACACAAATGCAAGTCTTTTGAAAATATTTATGGATTGGCCCTTGTATAGCGCATGAAGAGGTTATGATTATGGATTTTGATAATATGCTTACCAGTTGTTTTCCATATTGATTCTCTGTGAATGAAAGTTGGCATAATTGGTTTGGTGTTGTATAAATGAAATCTTTCTCTCTCTCCCCCCTACTCTTTCTATTTCTCTTTTTCTCTCTCTCTTTCTTTCTGTGCATGTGTGTGTGTGTGTACTTGTGAACCTGAGCATGCATATGCTTTCGAGGAGGTCTCCCCTTTATTGCCACTCCACTGCACTTCCTCAGATAATCCCTACGCCCTGTGGAGAGTACAGGAGCCCTGGCAAACACACACACACACACACACACATATTGTGATGCAGTACAAGTGTGTCTTCTCACCTTAATAAGGTGTTAATTCATTATTACATAAGATATTAGATTTTGCAGCATAAATTTGACTGGGTGCCCTCATTGTTCCTAAATATCCTGCCCTAATTTTAGAACTACCAGTTAATATATCACAGTTTACAGTTATGTACAGTGTTTATTGTTTCTGTAGATTGTCATTTCTGATGTTAGGAATCATCATAAATAACAGTAATCATATGATTTTTTTTTTCTTTGCATATTTTGGGTATACTCTTTAGATGACAACAGTGCCATACCTTATTATAAATCCTAAAGGCAGAAGTCACACATGTTGATGAATTAATTGGTAAAGATAGATTTCTAAATATATATATATATATATATATATATATATTTGATACACTTCGCTTCTCCTCCATTTTCACATTCACAGACATTAAGACAGTTGGTCAGTATTTTTAAACTTGTTTCTACAAATATCATTTCTGTCCCATACTCGCTTACAGTATATGATGCACAAAGTTACAATAACTCATCCATATCAGGAGCTTTCTGAGGATACTTCTGTGTTATTATCCTTCATAACCCCTCCATCCTTCTATCTTTAATACTATGAACAGAGAATTTTCCATGATGTCCCTGACTCTCGTTTCATTTTAATCATGGCAATGGAATCAGATAATCCAGACCTCAGAGCAGGCTTTGATTGTTCCGATTGAGACTCTTTTGTTAGACAGATATGTAATATGCAGCATAAGAGGATTCGGGGCAGTAGATTGTGTGATTTAATCATGTTTGCAGTGGAAATGCAGCACTTACACGCATTGAGGGAGTTAAACCAATGTAAGTCAGAGTTGGTGAAAGGGGGGTTAAGGTCAGAGTGAGCAGTGTTTAATATGCAGGAACAATAGACTGAGAGGTTTATAAGGATGAAAGAAGTATTTAAAGCTTTTTGTCAGAGTTTGGAGAAGTCAGAAAATGAGACATTTAATAAAGTGATTAATTATTCAAGAAAGGACTTCAGGGCAAAGAATAGACATTTATTGTAGTTGTAATAGTACTGGGAGGAATATCTGCTCCTGGAATGTACTATCCTTTTTTTTCTTTTGCCATGCTTTGCCATATCAGTGAAAGGTATAGAACAATTACTTAGAATAAAAGCTTGTGTCAGACGGTGGACATAAGTGGAGGATCAGACATGTACAGACCCAGTGTCTGTGAGTGTGTGGGGATCAGTGTGAAATATGGACAACCCCTCGGTATTAATCCCCTCAGCAGCATGCCCAGCCATGAGGAGACGGAGTCTGCTGCTCTGTTTTGCCTGACACACACACAGACACACACATACACACCACAAACCACAAAACATGAATGCAAAATGAGCCTTTCGTCAGTGGCTGTCTTTCTTTTTTCTTTATTTGTCTATATTTCTACAGGACTAGTTTAGTATGTCGGTGTTATCGGTCATTGTTTAGCTTTTAGGTCTTGACTTTAAAGACTTGAGAGTTTGTAGCTGCAGGCTGTTTGTGGTGCTGATGTACACACCTATACTGTATAATCTGTTTATTGTGTGTATGTATTGCGTGTGTATATGTGCGTGTGTATGTGTGTGTAATCTTTCTTGCATCTCAGTCATTATTTACATTAGAGCTGGAGGGCATTCTGTGCTCTCTCTTTAATGCACCACCATAATCCAGCACAGAGCGACAGCCTGACTCACACTGAGCAAGGCCAATTTCTCCCCCACTGAAACCACTGCACTGTTATACAGAAGAAAAGAAAACAAAAAAACAGAGCTACTGTCTTTTAGTCTGCTCTTTCCATCATTTCAGCTAAACTTGCTAAATGTTTGTAATAATATCTTACTTTAGCCCCAACCAATAGTATATGCTATTATTTAACTAGTCTATGTATTTGTCATCCCTATAAAAAATTAAATGTTTATTCTGTATCCAGTTTTACCCTTTAAATTTATTTATTTCTTTTTTTGTATTTGTATGTCTATTTCAGTGGATTGCAGTAAACATCTATTAAAATAATTATCCATGTATTTTGAATTATCCAAAATATCCATGTTATCCACCTATGAATTTTTGATGTAACCAATTTTGTTATACAGTAATACTCAGTGTTACAGCTTTCACAGTAGCTTTTGATACTCTCATACTCTAAAACTGGAGGATGCCTCTGCTGTCAGTGAGCTCAAATGCTGTGTACTCTGTAGATTAAACATTTTCCAATGGAAAATTTAGCATCAGTACTGAATAAGCTGCCTGAAAAGTAGAAAGCTGTTGGACTGTTAATATTGTACTTTCTATTACACAATGCATTAATTTAGAATGAGAACAAATGGATAAATGTGGTTACAATAGTGGATTGCATGGTTATGAGCTGCAGTTTGATTGGCAGTTAATGTACATTGTGATGGTCAGCACGTCTCAAATGGTGATATTGAACAAGAACAAAAATCTAACTAATTAATTTAATAATTCAATGAAATAAATATTATTTAAATGCTTAAAATGAAGGTTATGTACCATGTTAATGTATAAAACATTACTTGGGAAAAAGTAACAGTGATGATTAGTGCTGTAAAAAAATCAACCTACATTTTTATATATATTTTGGTAACACATTACATTAAATTCCCTTAACTAATATTATTAAATGCATGAGTTAACATTAACAAATCCTTAAGGTCAGTATTAATAAACCATATTATCATAATAATATCAATTTAAACTAAATGCACCTGCATAGTTCATGACTAAAACTAAGTTCACAGACATTAAAGGTAATTGGTGATAATTTGCTGAACTCTGGTCTCCAGGTGTAAACATGGGAACATGCTAATCAGTCGTAATTCTTTTTACAGTTAACAACCACAAATGTGGTCATAAACACTGGTTAATGCAGGTGTTGATTATTTGGCTTACATGATTTATTACTTAAAAACCATCAGTTACTATAAATGTTAGTTATTTATATGTTACTCATGGCATGTTCATTTGTTTAAACATTTTTTTCATGTTAATTAATGTGTTAAAGGTCAGTTATGGGAACCTTTATGTAAAGCGTTACTTAAAGTTTGTTTATTGTTTAAATTTTTTATTTCTTATGTATCAGTAGAATGAGCAAATTTTAGATTTTCAAATATTTTAATTGCTAAATGCATAGCCATATGAAGTATTAGACATCTTCTTAGCTTTTCTTGGACCTGCAGAAATAAAAACAGCATGAGAGTGAGAGCCACAGTTTACAGAAAAACTGGGGAAAGTTCTCCAAGATGCTTGAGAAACTTGCCATTCGATTTCCTTTTAAAACTGCACCACAATGTACCTAAAAGAATTGATGTAATTATAATGGCAAAGGCTAGACACACCAAACACTGATCTGAATTTTACTTTAGTGTTCACTATTCTTCATAGTACTTTTTATGTTTAGAAGCATTTTATTTCATTAATTATGAAAGCTTTACTTTATTTGTGCCTAAGATCTTTGCACACTGGTGTATTGTCATTTCCATTTGTACATGAGTCAATATTATAATATGTTGTTGCTGATATTGATGTTCAAAACACATCTAAAATGCTGAAATAATCCCAAAAAACAATCAGTGGTTAGGTTTTCTGGATACTAACAGCATGATAAAAAGGGAATGGGATACCAAAACCTCTCATTTATTCCACTTGGGTGTTCCTGTGATTTGGAAGGATGTAGCTTTGAAAGTATGGCTATATGTGATAAATTGACACACTAAAGTAACCCCAGTCTTCCACGAGCCACTTTTAGCCTCTCAGGTATCAGCACTTTCCCCACCCCCTCCTGCTATCATGGCTATTAATCCATGCTTCATATTTAATATGTGTTTGAATGTGTTATTACAGATATTAGGTCAGAGAGATACAGATTAACACCAATAGCTGTAATGTTGAGCAGCTGTTTAGTTTCTGTCTTACTCTCTCTCTCTCTCTCTCTCTCTCTCTCTCGCTCTCACTCTTTAAGCATGTTCACTCTACTACAGATTGCTCTAGATTAGGGACAGGAGACCAAAAATGATCCACATTAAAGCTCTATTAAATGAAAATTGCAAAGATTTAACAAGGGATCATGAGCAATGGTGAATTAAATCTCGACCATCAATCTGTCTGTTTGTCTATCTGTGAATGATAGAGAGATAAAAGGAAAGATATATATCAGGATTACAGAATATACTGAAGTTGAATATATTGATATGTTGATGTGGAATATATTTAACATTCACTGAGCAACATATTCTGTTCTTTTCTGTTTTTTTGCCTTAGCCTCTAAGGTTTTAAGTTGTTTACTCATGTATAAGCTGTATTTGTGGTAAGCAGTAGATCTGGCGAGCATTTTTAAGTTAGAACAAATTTTGTAATGTTTTGTAAAGTTCCCTCTCCATTTCAACAGAAAAAAATTTTCTCTCTGGCTCCTCAGGCGTGGTAAATGGGAGGAAAAACAAATGGTGTTGGCCACCAACGTCTAACCATATCTATTTGTTCGTCAGTTCAGAAATCTCGCCCTTTTTATTGTTTGTTTGAGTTTGAGTTAGCTTCAGATATCCTCTGGCAAATTCAGTGATTGTACTTTTTAAGGAAGTTTAAGTACTATAAGCACAGAGGCTGAAGGTTATTCTGTGATGTTACTACGATGTAACTAGGAACTACTGCACATGTGACTAGGAATATCAGTGACCAAGCAGTTCACAGTCATTCGGGCAGATTTTCATGTCCAAAGTACAATTGCATTTGTATCTGATAATGCTCAGATGTAATGTGTGTGTATGTGTGAATGTGTTTATTTGTTTTAACTTGTCATGTTGGTTGTGTAGAATTTTGTACCCTAAGGCTGTGTATTTGTGTGGAGAGAGAGAGAAAGAGAGAGAGAGAGAGTGTGTGTGTGTGTGTGGGTGGGTGGGTGTCATGCATTTCTATCTTGGTGGGGACCAAATGTTACCACAAGGATAGGAATGTCTGACAGTTTTGACTTTGCCAAGACATTTATCTTGTCCCCACGAAGACAACTGTGACAACTAAAAGAGCCAAAGGATTTACTTTTTGTTACTGATGTTAGGGTCAGGTATAGACATAATCAGCTGCATTAATAATTATGTCCATTGTCCAAGGTCCTCACAAGGATAGTAAGACAAATGTATGTGTGCATGTGTGAGACTGTAAGTGTGAGACTCATGGCTGGCTGTCCTACTTGTGCTCACCTGCATCTGTGTTTGTGACTTCACTAATCACACATGATGGGTGGGCCTTCCCTCTCTCTACCTCCTACATCTCTGCTCTGACATTTCCCATTTCTCTGTTGCTCTTAATCCTATTAATGTTTTTATTAGTAAATATAACACACACTTTCTGTCTCTTACTGCAGAAATGTGGCTGGTACTGCATTTGCCAATGAAATCTGATCTCATGAGGAATTCTTATGAATTCAAATGAACAAGGACGATATGCCTGGATTTCATTTGGTTTCATACAAATGAAGGTTACATCATATTGGCCATAGCCTCAGCTAGCCAGTGGAATCCTATAGAGTGTAGGATGCCTGCAATATACTCTCCCTGAACACTTCATTAGGAACATGATACTAATATTGGGTAGGGCCTCCCTTTGCTCTCAAAACAGCCTCATTTGTTCATGGCATGGATTGTTGGAAACTTTCTTGTGAGATTCTGGTCTATGTTGACATGATTGCATCACACAATTCCTGCAGATTTTTCAGGTGCACTATCATGCTGCGAATCTCCTGTTCTACCACATCACAAAAGTGTTCTATTGGATTCAGATTTGGTGACTGGGAAGACCACTGAAGAACACTGTTATGTTATGAAATCAGTTTGAGATGACTTTTGCTTTGTGACATGATGCATCATCATGCTGGAAGTAGACATTAGAAGATGCGTAAATTGTGGCCATGAAGGAATGCACATGGTCAGCAGCAATACTCAAATAGGCTGTGGCATTCAAGCGATGATTGATTGGTATTAATGAGATCAAATTGTGCCAAGAAAACGTTCCCCACACCATTACACCACCTCCACCACCCTGGACTGTTGACCCAAGGCAGGTTGAGTCCATGGATTCATGATGTTGGCACCAAATTCTGACCCTACCATCTGTGTGCCTCAGCAGGAATCGAGATTCATCATACCAGGTTACATTTTTTTCCAGTCTCTTCAACTGTCCAGTTTTGGTGAGCCTGCACCCACTGCAGCCTCAGCTTTCTGTTCTTGGCTGATGGAAGTGAAACCCAACGGTCTTCTGCTGTTGAAGCCCGTCCTCCTCAAGGTTTGACATGTTGTGCATTCTGAGATGCTTTTCTGCTCACCACAATTGTAGAGAGTGGTTGTCTGAGTTACTATAGCCTATCTGTCAGCTTGAACCAGTCTGGCCATTCTCTGTTGACCTCTCTCATCAACAAGGTGTTTCTGTCCGCAGAACTGCTGCTCACTGAATGTTTTTTCTTTATTGCATCATTCTGAGTAAACTCTAGAGACTGCTGTGCGTGAAAATCCCAGGAGACGAGCAGTTATTGAAATACTCAAACCATACCATCTGGCGCCAACAATCATGCCACAGTCAAAATCACTGAGATCACATTTTTTCCCCCATTCCGATGGTAGATGTAAACATTACCCGAAGCTGCTGGCCT